>NW_023010100.1:0-51362 GCF_902201215.1 Prunus dulcis
AGGTCTGAGTACAGAGTTTTTATACGCGTTTGATTTCAGTACTTTTATGAAAGCTTTGAATTCAGTGGTTTTTGTATGAAACTTTCGAGCTTGAATATGACTGATATAGAATGCCTCGAATTGACTATGCGTGATGTAGAAAGTAAGTATTCAGTTTTATTTAGTTAAATTTCTTTTTTTACAATGGGGGATATTATGTTTATGAGAATTGCTTTGAAGAACATTATTTTTGGTCCACTCACATTTTTCAAACTGTTTTTCGCCCCCAGGCCATAGAGGTACGCGGGATCCACCACCGGGCCAGTCATAGCTTCCGCACCACCAAGTAAGGTAGCGATGTAGAAAATCCTTTAAACCCTGAGAACTTGAGAATATGCTCTGATATCCTGTTGAACATAAGAAACTGGAGTTGTGCCCTGTTTGCTGGCGTAGTCTGGTTGTTGGTAGGATTTTGAAATTGTTTGACAGGTGGAAGACTTTGGGTATGGTCAAAATTACAGGGGAGACTCTGCCGATTTTTCGGCAGAAGTCGGAAGAGAATTTAATTAAAGAAAGGGTAAAAAGGTCATTTGTGTCCGACATTCACCAGGTGTCGGACACGCACAGGAGTCGGCTCGGTTTTCAAAGCGAAAATTGGGTCGGGTCCTGTCAACTTGGTATCAGAGCATAGGTTTTACTTCCTGTAGACATTTTCGTTCTCTTTTCAAGTTGGGCCCAAAAAGGTGGTGGTATCCATAGGAAAATTTGACAGATATCCCGACGTAAGGGGGATGAGATTCCCAAGTTGGACAGTAATGGCACGGATGTTTGAATCAGTAGAGTAATCGGTTGTTAAAGGCTCGTTAGGAGCCGTACCTACCGTACTTAGTAAACAGGGAGATCCAAATATTTAGTAGACTTTGAAGGTGTTAGCCCAGGCTTTCGTCAGCTAAAGAACCATCTGTGAGATAGGTGGTTACCGTAAAAAGGATGAGAGCTATAAATTCTGGAAATTGTTGTCCTTAGTAGTAAAGGACGATTGGACTGAAAGGAATAGAGTAAATTATGAATGTCATGGGTGTTTTACAGAAGAGTAAAGTATTGGTGGGATGTGATGTGAATACAGGAGTTTTTGCAGCAGGATAGAGGATAACGGTTGAAACCGAATACAAGAAAAAGATTCCACGTACTGTTTCTAGTAATAGAAAATGGGAAGTAAGAGGTAGTACCTGGTTATGATAAAGTTAAAAGCCTCCACTCAAGGTATGGTGATCAGTTAGTAGTTAGTCAATTTTGATATCGTGGTGATGTCTGTCCCAGTCAGATAATGGGCAGAGCCTGAGGTGCACTTTGTGTAAAATATTTGGAAATAATTAATTTGAATCAGAAAAAGTTGAAGAAAGGTGTCTACAGTAGTGATCACAGTTCCGGGCATCGAATGGCCTTAAGTATGGAAGCTGCCGACCTGGAGCTAGTTCCAGTGAAAGTACCTGTCAGTGTAGTAGTATTAGAAGTTGTGCTGGGGCCGGTGTAGCCAAAAACATGGAGCGACAGGTGTTGATAGGCTCTGACAGGAGAAGTTGCTCTAATGTGCCAAGTGTGGTAGGAACCGTTCTGGGCCCTGCTAGTGGAATACCGGTCTCTATAGTTTAGAATTAGGAATCCAGGTTAGATTTCAGCTGGACTCAGGTAAAAAGAAGCTTTTGGGTCTTGATATCAGTTTAATACCACAATTTACTCTAGATAGACGACCAGTTTAAGAACATGACTCAAATTGTGGGAATGTTATTGGAACATAACGTACTACAGTTTCAGAACGATTTGAGTAAAAAGATGTTGGTTTGAGAGTATGCCTTAAGTGACAGTTGTTGAATTTCCTTGGATTAAATGTTTCCAATAGATGCCTTACTCGAGGTATAGTATGGATCACCCAAGTATGAAGATGGAATGTTAAGTAAGGTTCATTGAAATCTGGAGGTATTGTAGGAAACAAAGAACCTGATTGGATTAAGCAGAAAAAGCCTCAAGTAATCCAGGATTGACAAGGAGTTAGGCAAATATTGGAAGAAGGATATTCAGATAAGTATTCTCGATAGTTATCACCTGAGGAAGGTGAAATGAGATTTAAGGAAGTCAGGGAGCCAAATCCTAGCTAGATTGGACCCAATAAGATTACAGAACGTGTAGAAGACAAGCAGTCCAGATTTTTTTTTTTTTTTGAAGAGAAAGTAATTAGCTTTCAGTGAGATGTGCAGTGTAGTAACCCGAGTAGCCAATGCAGGAGCAGTTCTTCTCCCCTCCTGGAAGGACAGAGATGCAAATTTCGAGGACGAAATTTTTATAAGGGGGGTAGATTGCAAGAACCCAAAACAAAATATCAAAAGGTAAGGAAAATATCTTTTAGCGAAATGACCAAATTGCCCTCGCATATTTTAATAGGGGAAAATTTGACTTTTTAATCGGAAAAGAGTTTGGGAATTTCACCTATGCCATTGCGTAGAGCGCGGCGAAAGGAGTTCGTAGACACGGAGTAGACCCGAATCGGAGCCGTAACGAAGAAGTTATGGTCTAAAAATCGCGAGGGGCAAAATGGTAATTTGGTCAAAAAGTCAGATTTATATACTCCTCTCTCTCTCCCCCGTCAGCTCTCTCTCTCCTCGCGATTTTGCCCAGCAGCCGACCTTCGCTCACTTTCGACGTCGCCACGGCCACCACACTTGGAACCGATCTCCGCCGTGGGTACCGTTGGAACCGTGACTCAACCGCCGTTCGTTTCCGACCAACACCAGCCTCGGGGGTGCCGGAATCTGGCCGGAAAACCATGATTTCCGACGATGGTTCGTCCGAATGCCACCCGAACTTCCAGCTCAGATTTCTCCTCCGTTTCTCCACCAAATGGATCGAGTAAGGTATGGTTTTTGACCTATTTTTCGTGCTCTAGCTGATGGGTATATGGGCTTCGATCGATTTTAGCGTTAAGGGGTTCGATTTACGACTTGAAATTTGGCCGAAACTTCGGCCGCTCGAAACTACCATTTCCGGTCACTTTTTGGGGGTGGTTCAAGAACAAAAGTGATTCCAAATGGGGTGTTTTACCTAGGGTAGGAGTTTGGAGTCTTGGTTCCGAGATTTTTCGGCCACCCGGTATCGCTTTGGACACCCAAAGCTGCCCGCGCGTGCTGGAGCGCGTGGGCGAGGGCACTGATATAATTCTGTGCAGATTTGTGACCCTCGTGTCGTCACGAGCGTGTGGGATTTCGCGGATCTCGATTCGGAGTCCGTTTGAGCCCCGAACGGATTTTTCATATCGCGCGATCCGTGAGTACTGTGTCGTTAAATAGTCGGATCGAGCTGAATTTTGGATATGTCGGTCTACGTGATTTCAGGATCACGTAGGATTCGACGGATTTCGAATCGGAGTCCCGGATACTCCGAAATCGCGAACCCTGGGTCTAGGGTTTGAGTTTTAAGCGATAACGCGATTTTGGCCAATCCGACCGTCCGATTCGGACCAAATTCACAGAACATGGTTCCCGTTGTGTGAGAAACCTTCAGGGAAATCCAGATTGGCCATCGGAGATTGTGGACCCAACGGGTCCCGGGTCGGCCGATCTGACAGTTATCGCTTAACTGAGTATCGGACCTCCCAAAACTGGTCCAACTGTCCGAAAAGGCTAATGTGGGCATAGGAGTATTTTTGTAAATTGAAAAGCACGTATTTCTAGGAGCCGGGGGCAGGGTGTTTAGTTGAAATTCGTTTTATTTCAGCAGTTTATTAATTTAATCTTTCGGGGTAATCAGGCACCAGGAGCCCGACAGAGAGTGTAAAAGAGACCTTCGAGGGGTCGAAGTAGCTCGGACCATCTGTGAGTGGACCTTCTTTCCTAAATCAGATTTCATAAATGTTTTGATGTGTTTATATATAAATAAGTTCTATAAATGAGTTTATATTGATTTTATATAAATAAGTTTTCAGAATGAATTTATTTGAATAAGTTTCTTTATTTAGTGTTTGAGTAAGTTTTAATACGATTTTGAATATGATCAGTACAGTAATAATTCTATAAGTCGGTGCTGCTTATTTACCAGTTACAGAAACAGAGTTTGAATTTTGAATCAGTTAAGACCGCAGCACGACTTGAGTTTTACAGTTATTATTCGGAAATAAGGACTATAAATGAGTTTATAAATATAAATAAGTTTTCAGAATGAATTTATTTGAATAAGTTTCTTTACCTACAGTACTATAAGTCGGTGCTGCTTATTTACCAGTTTTTGATGAATCAGTGACCGCAGCACGACTTGAGTTTTACAGTTATTATTCCAAAAGGACTTTATTTTAAAACCACCTCGTACCCGTTTTTCTTTATGGTGATTACCCAGAGTGTGTCTACGGACATCCAGTCTGATTATAGTTCAGTCAGTGCAATTGACTTGCCTCACGAGTTTCGGGGACGCTCGGACCGTGAGTGCCAGGATTTGCGGCTCGGCAGACTTGGTGTCCCGAGACCTGCCAGGATTGCGGCTCGGCTGACTTTATGTCCCCGAAACCTGCCAGGATTGCGGATCAGGCTGACTACGGTCCCCTGCATGCCAGAGCGACTCGAGTTGACTTGGTGTCATCGAGGAATCTGCCGGCGGGACAGGCTGATCATAGTCCCCTGATTTCGCCAGTTTGCGGCTCGAGTAGTCTGTGTGGCGCCCGAGACCTGCCAGGGAATTGACGGAAGTGACAGGGGTACATACTGGTGGTATTTTCAAAGGATTCTGAGTTTCTTTATTAAATGTTGATTTTCAGCTATTATAAATCAGTTTTTCTGATTTTTTTGGACATAGATCCCTTTATATTTATTCAGTTATGAAAGGTCTAAGTACAGAGTTTTTATACGCGTTTGACTTCAGTACTTTTATGAAAGCTTTGAATTCAGTGGTTTTTGTATGAAACTTTCGAGCTTGAATATGACTGATATAGAATGCCTTGAATTGACTATGCGAGATGTAGAAAGTAAGTATTCAGTTTTATTTAGTTAAATTTCTTTTTTACAATGGGGGATATTATGTTTATGAGAATTGCTTTGAAGAACATTATTTTTGGTCCACTCACATTTTTTTCAAACTGTTTTTCGCCCCCAGGCCATAGAGGTACGCGGGATCCACCACCGGGCCAATCATAGCTTCCGCACCACCAAGTAAGGTAGCGTTGTAGAAAATCCTTTAACCCCTGAGAACTTGAGAATATGCTCTGATATCCAGTTGAAAATTTGGTGTTTAGAATCGAATTGATTACTAGAAATATTCTGGCTGTTGGGTGAAATATTTGAGACTGTTTGACAGGTGAAAAATTTTGGGTTTGGCCAAAATACAGGGGAGACTCTGCCGAATTTTCGGCAGAAGTCTAATGAAATTTTAAAGAGAAATTGAAGTAAGAAGGGTAAAAAGGTCATTTGTGCCCGACATTCGCCAGGTGTCGGACACGCACAGGACTTGGCTCGAATTCCAAAGTGGAAATTGGGTCGGGTCTTGTCAAAGGGGTTCGATTTACGACTTGAAGTTTGGCCGAAACTTCAGCCGCTCGAAACTACCATTTTCGGTCACTTTTTGGGGGTGGTCTAAGAACAAAAGTGACTCCAAATGGGGTGTTTTACCTAGAGTAGGAGTTTGGAGTCTTGGTTCCGAAATTTTTCGGCCACCCGGTATCGCTTTGGACACCCAAAGCTGCCCGCGCGTGCTGGAGCGCATGGGCAAGGGTACTGATATAATTCTGTGCAGATTTGTGACCCTCGTGTCGTCACGAGCATGTGGGATTTCGCAGATCTCGATTCGGAGTCCGTTTGAGCCCCGAACGGATTTTCCATATCGCGCGATCCGTGAGTACTGTGTCGTTAAATAGTCGGATCGAGCTGAATTTTGGATATGTCGGTCTACGTGATTTCGGGATCACGTAGGATTCGACGGATTTCGAATCGGAGTCCCGGATACTCCGAAATCGCGAACCCTGGGGCTAGGGTTTGAGTTTTAAGTGATAACGCGATTTTGGCCAATCCGACCGTCCGATTCGGACCAAATTCGCAGAACATGGTTCCCGTTGTGTGAGAAACCTTCAGGGAAATTCAGATTGGCCATCGGAGATTGTGGACCCAACGGGTCCCGGGTCGGCCGATCTGACAGTTATCGCTTAGCTGAGTATCGGACCTCCCAAAAACTGGTCCAACTGTCCGAAAAGGCTAATGTGGGCATAGAAATATTTTTAGAAAAGCACGTATTTCTAGGAGCCGGGGGCAGGGTGTTTAGTTGAAATTCGTTTTATTTCAGCAGCTTATTAATTTAATCTTTCGGGGTAATCAGGCACCAGGAGCCCGACAGGATTTTAAAAGGAGACCTCTGAGGGATCGAAGTAGCTCGGACCATCTGTGAGTGGACCTTCTTTCATAAATCAGATTTCATGAATGAATTGATGTGCTTTTATATGAATTGATGTGCTTTTATATAAAATAGATTTTATAAATGATTTTATCTACATGAGTTTTATAAATGAGTTTATTCGAGTAAGTTTCTTCATTCAGTCTTTGAGTAAGTTTTAATACGATTTTGAATATGAGCAGTACAGTAATAATGCTATAAGTCGGTGCTGCTTATTTACCAGTTACAGAAACAGAGTTTGAGTTTTGAATCAGTTAAGACCGCAGCACGACTTGAGTTTTACAGTTATTATTCAGATATTTCTTTTTCAAAGGACATTATTTTAAAACCACCTCGTACCCGTTTTTCTTTATGGTGATTACCCAGAGTCGGACCGATGTCTACGGACATCCAGTCTGATTATAGTTCAGTCAGTGCACTTGACTTGCCTCACGAGTTTCGGGGACGCTCGGACCGTGAGTGCCAGGATTTGCGGCTCGGCAGACTTGGTGTCCCGAGACCTGCCAGGATTGCGGCTCGGCTGACTTTATGTCCCCGAGACCTGCCAGGATTGCGGATCAGGCTGACTACGGTCCCCTGCATCCTGCCAGAGCGACTCGAGTTGACTTGGTGTCATCGAGGAATCTGCCGGCGGGACAGGCTGATCATAGTCCCCTGATTTCGCCAGTTTGCGGCTCGGGTAAGTCTGTGTGACGCCCGAGACCTGCCAGGGAATTGACGGAAATGACAGGGGTACATACTGGTGGTATTTTCAAAGGATTCTGAGTTTCTTTATTAAATGTTGATTTTCAGTTATTATAAATCAGTTTTTCTGATTTTTCGGACATAGATCCATTTATATTTATTCAGTTATGAAAGGTCTGAGTACAGAGTTTTTATACGCGTTTGATTTCAGTACTTTTATGAAAGCTTTGAATTCAGTGGTTTTTGTATGAAACTTTCGAGCTTGAATATGACTGATATAGAATGCCTTGAATTGACTATGCGTGATGTAGAAAGTAAGTATTCAGTTTTATTTAGTTAAATTTCTTTTTTTTTACAATGGGGGATATTATGTTTATGAGAATTGCTTTGAAGAACATTATTTTTGGTCCACTCACATTTTTTCAAACTGTTTTTCGCCCCCAGGCCATAGAGGTACGCGGGATCCACCACCGGGCCAGTCATAGCTTCCGCACCACCAAGTAAGGTAGCGATGTAGAAAATCCTTTAAACCCTGAGAACTTGAGAATATGCTCTGATATCCTGTTGAACATAAGAAACTGGAGTTGTGACCTGTTTGCTGGCGTAGTCTGGTTGTTGGTAGGATTTTGAAATTGTTTGACAGGTGGAAGACTTTGGGTATGGTCAAAATTACAGGGGAGACTCTGCCGAATTTTCGGCAGAAGTCGGAAGAGAATTTAATTAAAGAAAGGGTAAAAATGTCATTTGTGTCCGACATTCACCAGGTGTCGGACACGCACAGGAGTCGGCTCGGTTTTCAAAGCGAAAATTGGGTCGGGTCCTGTCAAATGACATTGCTTTGAGTGTAAGTAAAGTGACACATGTCATTAGGAAAATGGATAATGTCCAAAAGAGAAGGTTGCTAACATTTTCCTAATTAAAATATAGTTTTTCTATTTAAACCCTGCACTTCTCTTTGTTCACCCCATATTCTAAGTTCACCCTAACTTCTAATTCAAATTTTCACAATTTCTAAGAAAACCCAACTATCTTCCCAAACTACCCCTAAATACACACCCAGCATAAAAAAATAAAATAACTCATCAACCTCACACCCCACACCCCGTTATCTTACCCTTCACCACTCTAAGTTCACATCAACCTCACATTACTTAAAGAGATAAAAACACTGTTGTCAAATGTGTAGCAGCATTATTTTTTTTATTATTAAGTTGGATAACATCTATGAGAGCAATGCCAGTAAATACATCCTACCAAATTTGTAGCTAGCTCAAGTGGTTAGAAGCAGTTACTCTTGCCTTGCACTCAAGGTCCCATATTAAAATCTCCCTTTCCTCAATATCGCTTGTGTAAAAAAAAATAGACAAAAAGCAAAAAAATAAAAAAAAATAAAAAAATTTGTTTGGTAAACCATGTTAACCAGTAATCACAATGTTGTCAACCAATAATACAGATCAAAGTATAACTTGGGTGCAAACTACAATCAGCCATCCCTTTGTCATGTACCAGTATTATAAAAGAAAAGAAACACATACAATTTGAATAGAGCATCCTCTCCTATGATATGAAAGAAACTTTGCACTGCACCTAAGACATTGCCAAAAGAAGATCACAAAGACACAAGCCCTCAACTTCCCCACCTTTGCGTGCCCTGTTCTTCAGTCAGAACAAGGCCCATGTCTTCCAACCCAAAACCTCCAAACTAAAAGGCGAGCATTAGTCAACTTGTTAGAGCATTTACAGCAGTTTGCCCTTTGCCATGGCAAGGGGAGCCCTATGGCAGCTACTATTCACGTGAATAGTGGCTGCCCTAGCCCCCCAACAAAATGTGTTTCCAGCAGTTGCCATTTGCCATGGCAAATACTATTCATTTTTTTTGTTTTTTCCACAACTTTTTTTACTTAAACAATTAATTTGGATAATATTTTCAGATAAGATTTTTAGGTTCCTACGTGTCAATACTATTCATATTGAATAATATTTTTGGATATGATTTTATTTTATTAGTTGTATTGGTTGGTATTTATAGGAAAAAAAAAAGTATGAGGATTTGGTGTTAAAAGTGAAGAGTATTGGTTGATATTTATAGACATTGGCGGATCCAGAATTTTTGTAGCGGAGGTGCAATATTGACTAAGTATGAAAAATGATTTTTCGAAATAATCATTTTCTCAAGATAATTTTTGGCGGCTTTTATTCCTTACACATCAAATAAGAAAACTTGATTTTATGGAATTTTAATATGAAGTATATATTGACAAAATGAGCCATCATTTTTAGCCTAAATCGTATTTTGCACTAAAACCGATTTTTCATATTTTGATTTGGTGGCAATTTGATTTTCTAGTATTTTTATTTGAATCCAAATGGGGGGTACTTACTTATTTACATTGTAAACTTAAGTAAATGGAGTAATATAAAAATAAATGAAAGTAAAAGGACAAAGACATTTACTTAAATGTTGAAAATGGAAATAAGGTATAGAGAAAAAAAAATCAGTAATTTTTTTGGTATTTTTTTAAATTTTTATCCATTTTTTTTATTGCACAAACATTTGCTACCGTTGGATTGCTGGACAAAATATGATCAGAGAGCCTAGCGCGCTCCACGTGGGCGATTTAAAAAAAATTTGATGCAGGGCTGACGTCGACGTGACGTCAGCACGCTGACATCAGCCTTGCCCTCTGGCCAGCCCAGTCTGCTGGGTCCCACCATTTGCCCGGGCTTGCTTTTGTTACTGGAAACCACTTTTTTGCCCAAACCCCCCCAGCACGAGCCTAGCCTTAGCTGCTGGAAATGCTCTTACAACTACGCGATTCATTGGCTGATCATAATGTGGTCTCTTACAATGCAATGATTGAAGGTTACTGAAGACGTGATAAAATGTCTAAAGCGCTGGATCTTTTCAATAAGATGAGGCTTAGATTGCTCCACCCAAGTCTCTTGACATTCGTCAGCCTTCTTGGTGTCTCAACTGATTTATTTACATTGGAATTGAGCAAGCAAATCCATGGCCTGGTCACCAAATATGGGTACTATTTGGACGTAATTTCTGGCAGTGCTCTCATAGATGTTTATTCTAAGTGTGTGAAATGTGTGTATAGATGTACTATTAAGTATTAAGTTGGATGACCTTTTTTGTATTTTTACACAGTAATAAAACTTAAGAGCTTAATGATTTAATTGTTGGGATGAACAAAGAAAATGTGGAGTTTAAATAGAAAAACTCTTTCAATATTAAAATTAAAAAATAAAATAAAATAAAATGAAACAACACTTTTCTCCCATGTGTTTAGAAAGAAAGAAAAAAACACAAAAAAGGTTGTTTTCTTTTAGAAAAACAGTAGCAACGTCACTGCCTTTGATAACTATTGTGTATGCAGCTTCTTGTTAAGCAATTGATCACTTTTCCAAATGGTAACACAACTCTATCAAGTACTCTTCTTTACGCTGGAATTTGCATACTAATGTTGTGATTTTTGGGATGAATTTTGTTGGCATTATTGCTGTGATTTTTTAGGATTTCGTGACCGATTAGCCTGCCATCATCAATATCTGTTTTGAATCGAACTCGAATACAAGGAGTGGACATAGTCCGAATTTGCGTGGACATAGTCCAAATTTGCAAGTTTGAACGTATTTGAAGGAACGGAAACAATACACTTGTTCACACCATGTTTTGCAAGTTTGAACGCATTTAAAGGAACAACGATTGTTACGATACACGCGTTCACACCATGAAAATTTTCGCACAAGATAAAGGGGACTGATTTTAAGAAATTTTCCATGTCTTGCAACATGTCTTAATAATAAAAGCTTGATTATAATTTATACTAGCCTCTCTGCACGCGCTTCCGCGCCTGCAAGAGGCTTTTAAAAAAAAAATTAAATTTATTTTAGAATTAAAAAAGATAATGGATAGTTGTGTTCCATAAAAATAGGATCCATTATCTGAATTTTCTTTTATTTTTAATTTTCTTAATACGAAAAATTTTGAATTTACCATATTATCCTCATTTAATTAATAATTTCAATTTGTAATGTTTGCATTAACTAAGGGCATTTTCTGGTATTTTGAATGTTTCACCATTCTCTGCCTTTTGCTTTATATATTTTTAATTTTTTTAATACGAAAAATTTTGAATTTACCATATTATCCTCATTTAATTAATAATTTCAATTTGTAATGTTTGCATTAACTAAGGGTATTTTTTGGTATTTTGAATGTTTCACCATTCTCTGCCTTTTGCTTTATATATATATAGATATAGATAAACAACTTGAATCCAAGCTTTCATACTAAAAAAGCGCGACGTGTCACAATAACACCCATTCCTTCACATGACGTGGTCCACGACTTTTGAACACGACAGCAAACAAAGCCGACGCCCTCACAGTGACCACACAACAAATAACCAATCGTCCCAAAGCTAACTAATCACTCCCAATCTAGCCATAGCCCCACCACCTCCATAATTATTTTTTGACAACAATTGCGCCGCAATATCATATCTAATGTGCCGGAGAATCACCGGGATAACAATATCCGGCGAGCTCAGCTGCGGAAGATGACCGTCCGATGACATGACCTCCACGATCGACTCGCCGCCCAGATTCTGGTGCAGATACTCTGTGACGACGACAGGGACAGCGAGGTCTTTTACGCTCTGCAAAATGTGGCAGGGCACTGTGATCAGATGGAGAATTTGTCTCGTGTCGCTCTGGAAGATGGTTTGGGCGACGCTGAGGGCAATGTCGGGGCGCATGTTGAAGAGGGTCCGGCTGAACTCCTGGACCGCCACCGAGTCCAAGTCCCCGCCGACCGCCATGGGTGCGAAACCAGAGCACCAAGCCTTGTAGTTGGATCGGATGGCATCGAACAGCTGCTCCAGATCTTCCTGCTCGAACCCGCCGTAGTAGTCGACGTCGTTGAGATACCTGAATGAAAGATTGTTTGGTTTTGATTAATAAATTGGTTAATTGGGTTTTGGAAGTGGAATTAAATAACATAAAAATGATTGAGCAAGATCGGATAAACTAATATATTAATCCAAAGGTTTAAGCAATTGGGTTTGTGGGGTTTTAGGTTAACTAGTTAATTAGATTGATGAATCCACTCCCAGCAAATCGTCATGCATCTTTCGAGATTAAGAAATTGGGTTTTGTGGAACTGTAGGTTAATTATCTAATAATTGACTTGATTAGTTAATTAGATTGATGGATCCACTTCAGCCAACCCAGCAGAACACTGTTGCCCTCCACTTTCCCGGAAAGAAAACAAAATTATTAATGGAAAAAAAAGGTAAATTTAGGTTTGTGGGACTTGAGCGGAATTGTATAATAATTGACTAAGATAACCAGTTAATTAATTCATGGCCGCGGATCTTACCTAGGAGAGGCGCCGATCATGACGAGCTTGGTGAAGAGGTCGGGGCGGGTGATAGCGGCGATGGCGCCGACCATGCCGGAGACGGAGTGGCCAACGAAGATGCAAGACCCGATCCGAAGCTCCTCCAGAATGGCGAGGAGGTCGTAGGCGTAGCCCTCGAGGGTGGCGTAGCGCTCGAAGTCGAAATATTCGGGGTTTGTCGTTCCGGCGCCCATGTTGTCGTACATGACGACTCTGCAGTCGTCGACGAGGTGGGGGACGAGGTGCTTCCAGACCGACTGGTCGGTGCCGAAGCCGTGGGCTAGGACTATGACCTGCTGGCCTGAGCCCAGGACCCGCAAGTTGTGAGCTTCTTCTACAATTCCCATTTCAAATGGCTCTCTCGATGGTTCGGTGGCTCGGTGGCTCTCCTCCTCTCTGGTCCTTGTTGGGTTGGTTGACAAGCGTATAGCTAGTACCACATATAACAGTACCTGGTGATAAGATCAGTGAGGGAGCAATTATCGGGTGTTGATCGTGTACTGGAGCTTACTGTGCGTACCATTTATTATTTTGACTAGGACGCTACTTGGCAACTTGAGGAGCCCTTTGTCATTACAGCAGTCAATCGGGTCTAGCCCAATAAAGAAGGCATTCACCTGTAAATTTGTAATATTAAGTTTGAATTTCTATAGCACTTTAAAAATGTGTGTTTTAAAGAATGAAAAATTCACATCCAAAACATATGATATGCGAAACTAAACTCTAATTATTAAAATTACAAACAAACAAAAAGTTTATGAATACATGTCTAACTGTAATTTGACTGTAAAGACTCCTTACATGCAAAGAACCAAATATTTTTCATATTATAAATAATTATTTTTATGTATTTTTACGTCTATAACATTGACTCATAGTTCAAGTGGCTTATAAGACCATGAGACATGGTACTAGTGGGCATGGTGGAACAATGAATTAGTATTTTGGAATAAAGAATATTTTAAAAAAAACTAGGAAGATGGCAAGTCAATTGGTTTAGTTTGTTAGTTCTGTTCACAAATGTGTAACTAAAAATTTGAAACTGGCATTCCAGAAATGTAACTAAAAACAAATCCCTCGTTCGAGATGTGTGTACGGTTTGAATGGTGACCAATACCTTGTATGAAGGCTATTTACATCTCTCTCTCACTCATTGAAAGTTGGAATATTTCCAGAAAAGGAAATTTGGAATATTCAACGTTTGTTTTTGGACAATAATACAACGTCGAGTCTGTTGAATATTCAGCTCTTTAGTAATAACAGATCTCCAAACAAACAAACTTATCATATCGCTCCCTTCATCAGCAATTATTAGCTGATATTTTGGCCAGTATACACCTCAACGTAAGACTTAGGATATGCATAGGTAAATACTCTTTAATCATTTGAATTACAAGTTTTTTACAACAATACTTCTTTTAAAAAAAAATCCAAAACTAAATCAAATTAATGCAATGAAAATCAACGGTGGTTGTTGGAGTGATCACAATTCACAAGTATTGTACGGGTAATGAGTTAGAGATATTTAATCAACGTTTCTAGAAGGGTTATATATATGAAGTGTGATGGTTATCGGTACTTGTGCACCATTTCTCTTTATGATAAATGCGAGTATAAACTCCACGGGCTGCAGCCATGCATGGGACGACAACATCTGTCCTGCCACAAGGGCAAGCTTCAACTCACCATAACTACACTGATTACGTAATCTACTGTGGAGTTGGGGTCTGCCCGCATCCTAGCTAAACCACCGTGGATCGATCATACCTACTAAACTTCATGAATCATGTACTTTTTTTTCTTCTTAATTTTTGTAAACAAAATGTGTATGTGTTTGTGTGTATATGTATATATGTCTGTGTATACTTTATGATTATACAAAGTATTATACTTCTAGCTATGCTAAGGAATTTGCTTTTGTTGGGTTAGTGAATTCTATATTACATCAATGGCTGATAGTAGTTCACTAACACAATCCAACAAGAGAAACCAAACTCGGGAATTTGTGAGAGGTACATGTTAAGGGAAAAATAAAAGAACATTATGGAAGTATATTATGTCACAATGCCACTCTCGTAGGATTCTTGTATTGTTTGTGCTAATTTGGGGATTTATGCCCAAATAACCCAATTTAGGTTATTTTTTAGTTGTATGAGATATGCAGATGCTATATATATATATTATAACTTAAGATTTTTTTAGAACATATCCCTAAATTAATATCTAATTTTGTTGGGTTTTGTTGTGCGTCACTGTCTTGTTTTTTCTGAACATTTTGAAGGCGGTGGACCGATGGTCCACATGGAATACTTGCCAGTGAAGAACCTTGTGATAAGATCACGCCACTGCTATTCTAGGTTTGATGAAAACAAAGAACCCAATTGTATAATTTTTAATGAGTGCTATTATTTCCACCTCCTTTTCCTATTTCTTCACCCATCATTATTTCTAAAATGTCCTTTAATTCATTTTGAAGTAAACACTAACACACACAACCTATCAATGAACTTTCGCTAATGTCCCACAAAGTCAAGCCATTTGCATAAGTTTCAAAACAAATGCCTAGAACTTTAAAACAAAGCTCAAATAAAACTTTCCAACTCCTTGAATCTCAAATACAATTTCACCAAACGAAATATATGCACTTCTGCTAAATACCCACAAAGTCAAACCATTCCAAAGCTTCAAGGGATGCCCAAAAACTCCAAAACCAATCTTAAAACTGTGGGAGCATATATTTTCGTCTCCAATCAGGGCACGCCACGTGGAAAAGAAGATTATCTCTTAAACTAATTAATTAAACCAGTTTATCTGGCTAATTAATTAATTGGGATAAATATTTTAATTAATATAATATTATCTTTATTTAAATAGATAATATCATTAATTAAGATATTATCCTAATAAAGAGAAGATAATATCATTTAATTCAGATATTATCTTCTTAAGAGATAATATATTTAATTCGGATATTATCAAAGCCGACTTGATCCTTACGAAACCCTAACCCCGAGGCTCCTATAAATAGACGACCTCATTCATCATTCAAGAGACGACTTCAGAAAACCTACTCCTTATACCCGAGAAAAATACCCGAAGCTCTCTCTCCCTCTCTACTCTCCATATTTTCTCCACACGGCTCCAGCCACCACACCCGGTTTACACCCTACATACAACTCCGTACCCTTTACTTAGCTATTGTTTTCCTACAAACACTCGAACTAACTTAGGCATCGGAGGGCCTTTGGCCAACCCCCCCCGGGTGTGGTCTACTTACTCCAATCTTTTTTACAGGAATCGAGGAAGAGAGAGAAGGAAGATCGAAGGTTGAAGGATCCAAAAGCGAATATTCTCCCGTGAGATTATTTGCACAAACAAAAACAACCCTAGTTTTGTTCCAATTAGCTTTAGAAACCAGCACCCGTGCCAAGCTCATATTCTTGTAATACCAAAACAACAAATCTTAATTCTCTCTGTAGCCTTAACCCCAAAACAAAAAAAACAAAAAAATTCAAGCGAACAAGCCAAATTTTTTACTGAAATTGAACCACAAACATCCCACGAAAAAACACCTCCCAATTTTAGAAACTCCAAAACCAACCTACAAATTTTAGTTTTTTTTTTTCTTTTGGGTAAAGAAGAAAACCCACCTAGAAAATTCTTCGAATGGTTCACAAGACAAAGAGTAAACGCAAAGAAACATAGAAAAGTAAGATGATAGAAATTACGCTTTGACTTGAGGAAGTGATATGGCATAGAAGAGGCAACCTGGATCTTTTTTCTTCTTGAACTTCTATCCGCAGAGAAACAAGAAGATAAGCAAAATGTGTAAATTTGTCCTTAGAAGTCATTTTACAAATGGGTAAATTTGTCTTTAAAAGTTTGAAGATAAAGTGGGTGGGAAAATATGACAGATGGGTGAAAATAGTTGTACTCTTTTTAATGGGCTAATATCATTATCCCCTAAGATTTGGGGTCATTCATGAAATGGGCCACCGATGTTTAATTTTGTCAATTTACCCCCTAATGTTTTAAAATTCGACCAATTTACATGTTCCTTCTATTTGACCGTTTGGTATTCTGTTAAGTGACGGTGTGACAAATGCACAGTCCACCTTTTTAGCTTAGGTGTAATTAAATATTAAGAAATAATATTAAAATTTTAAATAAAAACCTATTTCCTTTCTCTCTCTCCTCCCTCACTTTGTTGAAATATGGCAGCCCCTTCCCCCTCCCAGTTGTATAATTTTTAGGATAAATTACTCAAATGGTCCTCAAACTTATACATGATTTACATTTTGGTCCATCAATTAAATTATTCGTTCAAATGGTTCATCAACTCTATATTATTCGCTTCAGTGGTCCTACCGTTACATTCTGTCAATATTTTCGTTAAATATAAGGGCAAATTAGTAATTATTTACCATAAAATTGGTTAAATCTAACAAAAAATTAGACGGTGAGATCAATGGAGCGAATAATAGAGTTGTTGGACAATTTGAACGAATAATTTAATTGAGGGACCAAAATATAAATCAAGTACAAGTTTAAGGACCATTTGAGTAATTTACTCTAATTTTTAATATATAATTATTAAATGTTGGTCGGTGAAGGATGAACACGTATTCAAGCTCATTCGCACAAGATAATAAGGGAGCAAAAGAGAAAAAGGGAAGAAGAAAGGAGTTGTATAATGACAAAGTTTTTCAAATTATCAGGACTGTGAGTTGCAAATTTTAATCTCAATAAATAAATCCCAGTATATACAGCATTTGTAAATCACAACAAATTATACGCCGACGAGAAGGAGTGCTGAAAATGAGGTCAAAGCTCAGAGCTGAGAAGTTAACAGCACCTTCAATCTGCCACCAAACTATGTACACAACCAAACCCTTCCTGTAAAATCTAGCAGCCTGCTGCACCTACTTATAAATTCTCATTTTATTTACACAATGGTGCATTTTCTTGTGCAACTGATATTCTCAGGGAATGGTGTGGAGTGATACATCGGCTTCATCGCCGTTCATGGAGAAGATATCAACAGGAACACTGGTGCAGTTGAAGAGGCTCGGATCCGTCAAACTAGCATTTGGGGAAACTTGTGAATGATCCAGGAATATCACGATGACGGTGATGTCATCATGGAAATGGCGCCTTACCCCCTTTTCGATTCTTTTTATGTCCTCATATCTCAATTCTCTTTTCTTTGCAGCCTCCTCAATCGCAGCTCTGACCAACCGCTTTGCTATTCCCTGTAGTTAAAATTGAAGCAACCACTTAATATCTTATAATTTTATAGTCAGTTTTATAAATGAACACGAACACCAACAGAGATATAAATTTTGCCAGGGACTTACAACTCTTGAATTCTTTGAGACGATTTTAACAGCTGCTTCATCACTCAAATGCTCCCAGAGACCATCTGTTGCAAATATCAAAAACATGTCCTGTGGCTCTAACTTCCGAACTAATATCGAGGGTTCTGCTGTCATAACAGGCCTCTTTAAAGGAACAGGTATACCGAAATGGTGGAAGAGTGGATCTCTGTTAAACTCGGGTTTCTTCAAGTAGACGTCACCAATTGACCTTGACACCTACAAAGGAGAGGTTTCATCAGATCACAGGCAGAAAATATGAATGAGGTAAAGCAACTACTCTGAAGAATAAACATTCACTTTTACAATGTATCTATGATTTATAAACTGATTACCACACAACTAAATTTTCATCGTAGGGGCTCTGTTGGAGCATGCATCATCATATCTTTATGTGTGTTTCTGTAATGGGCATGAAAATTATCATGACTTTTAATTGCTTATGAGAGTGTCAAAAAGGTCACATACATATAACCAGCTCAACTGTGATTTTGACTAGTCACAGACTAACAATACCCTAATTTTTAGGTTTTCATGTGCATTCTATGAACCATCACCCCATTTGCTTAAAATACTCAAATTCTTAGCTGGCCGGAAAGTTGCCAAAGAGGCAAAACCCGTGAAGATAGAAGGATATCGATAAACAAAGGGAGAATACCATATCCACATCAAATTGTGGACTTTTCCTTCATAGACATCAAGAAAGAATGATTGTAAGAATCTATTCCTTGAAGAGTTATCTTCAAAACAATGCACCTAAGCAGAGCAGGATCACATCTTTCAAGAACGAGGTTCATGCTTTGGAACAGTATGGTATTACTGCAGGGAAAAATAACATATTAAAGGCAAATCCACCCCTTTATTATACTCATATCACAAAGTTTCACAAAAAAAATTTAGGTGCAGGTGGGGGCAAGTTCCCCCAGATTCTAATTCATCATGGAACAAAACCTCGCATTCAGATTTGAAACAACTTACCCTTAAAAATGAAAATATTTTGAACTTCCCCAAAGGAAAAATAAAATAAAATTGTTAACTCTCTAGTTTAGTACTCCATAATATGGTACATACTGGGGAAAAGCATCAGTACTAATATTATTTCCATCAAACCGTTATCAATATAGTCATCTGAGATTCCAGGACACATTAAATTTGCTCCTAACATAAGTCAAAAATAGATATGTTAATCAATTCAGAAATACGGACGGGCCAGAGGATCAATGAAGTAAAAGAAGCCACATTTTGTACCTGAATAATGCCCTTAATTCGCCAAACTCCACGAGTGTACACCACAATGTGTGCATCATCAGGGTGAAGATCCTTAACCTCCTTCCTCACTTCCTCCACTGCAACATTGTGATCTGTAGACAATCGCTCTGCCACAACCGCCTGCCCCTCTGATGCTCTCCGGCCAAGAACTGCCCTCGAATCTCCGAGATTAGCAACATATAAAACACCATTTGAAATTGCGCCAACCAAACAACATGAACCTACGGAAGCAATCTGCGGCCGGACAGGCCATGATGCCTTAACCAAGTCCAAGAACTCTTCCTCAGTTGCATCAAATGCCTTCCTTATCACATCCTCTGACAGTCCACCTTGCTCAATTGAAAACTCTGAAGAATAAAAAACCAACTCAATGTAAATAAAGACAAAAATCTTTCCCTTTCATCTTGAAGAAAAGTTGTGAACTTTATCATAATAATAACCCAGAGAAAAATACCCATCTGATTAATTGATGAAAATATTAAGTCAAAGGAAAAACAATAGAATAAGAACACAATAAAGCATGTTCTATGTTGGTTTGAATTTCTTCAAAGTTGAATAGCTACTTGAGCTAAGCAAATCTGTATGATCTATAAGTCAAGTGGAGGTCTTTTTGGTCTCAAGACATAAAATTCTTCTTGTAATTGAAATGTAATTACTGAAAATACAAGAAAATAAACAACTAAAAAGTAAAAACAAAAACAGGGTTGGGTGTTTCTGTAGAGCTAGAGGGTGTACTACATACTGTGAAGGAAGGGGAAGAGGCGACTGGTGATGAAGCGAGAAGCTTCAGGGCCACCATGGCCATCATAGACCCCAATATACGTGGCGTAAGGGGATGTGAACACCTGTCCCTGGTCTTCCAAAGCCGAATTGGCTTGAACCACTGCGATCGAATAGTCCCCAGAAGAGTGGGGCTTGAGGTCCATGTGCCAAAGGAGCCCATCTCCACCATCTCCTCCTCCAAAGCACTTCTCCAATGGCCTCCGACACATCTCCAACATCATTGTCCAACTGGGTTCTCTCTGGTTTTCTGGTTACTTATTAGATTCTTTCACTTCGGTTTTTGGGAAAAACTATGAAAGAAAGAAAGAAAGAAAATGCGTGGTGTTTGGTTTGGTTTTGGTGGTTAAGGATGGATGGTGTTGGAATAAAAAGAGAGAGACGTGGGGATTCCGTGTTAAAGGGGAATGGAAGATTTCCGGGAAATTTTTTTGCGTTGAGAGAAGGGGAGTGAGAGAGGGAAGTAGGACCAAAGACAAAGACTTTGATGGGTTTTCAATTTTATAAGTCGTATTTTAAAAAGAGAAACGGGTTTCTTGGTGTTTGGTTTTTGGAATGTGGGAGTTTGAATCATATCCAACGGTTCAAAATAAGCGGTTTTTGGAAGGTGGCGTTGAGGTGGACGGAGAAAACTTATCTTGTGATTTGTCGGATGAAAGAGAGAGAAACATATTCTTTAGGAATTTTGGGGAGCAAAAGTCTGGTCACGAATATATGGATAGATAGATAGAGCTCAAAACGCAGGAAATTGGGGATGGAGACCATTTGATTTGATTTTCCCACGATTTATTACAAGTTTTTCTTCTTCTTTTTTTTCATTTGACTTTTAATATTAAAGAGTGTATAAATATAATCCATAACAACTCTTAACAGCCAACGAACAATTTGATTCTTTCTTCTTTTGTCCAAAAACAACACTATTTTTGTGTTCCCGTAGTACAAAGAAACCAACTTCCTCCATTTGTCGTTTGACAAGACAAACAAGAAAGAGTCATTAATTACTCTTTGCAAATTGAGGTTACCGAATCACAATTTGTAAAATGTTCGTCTTTTAAAACAATTATCTTTTCTCTAACGTACATTTTTTGTCAATACAGTGTCATTATCGATAACATGTAAATAACAAAACGTATCAGCATGTTATTTATGCATTATCGATGTAAAATTCGTCCATTAGAAAAGGATGAGTATTCATAATCTAGTGATGAATTTTTTTTTTTTTCCAATTGTTTAAAAGAGAATTTCTAATTTGATTGTTTCCTTTTTCATTGATTTTTTATATATTAAAAATTGTTGGTTATGAAACTTTTACTTACTGTAAGTTATCAAAGAAAAGAGCGAGTCCCCTAGATCTAATGATTATTCGAATTCATTATTTTAATTCCTTACCTGCTCCAACAAGAGTAAAGAGAAAGTTTGAAAGGAAATGAATGAGAGGAATATTCCCACTTCTCCAACATTCACACAAAAAACAGAAATTCAGTACTTGACCTAAAAAACTGTCGTTGAAGGTCACGGAAACCCTTTGAAATCCTTAATTTTCTGAAATGTCACTGCATGCCTTTCTCCTCATCTTTTAAAATGTCACTAGGAAATCGATAAAATATCTTACCGTAAATTTTCAGATATGTGAGACAAAGAAGTCGAAATCAATCTGGAATCAAATAATTGGAAAGACTTCTTGGGTATGAATTTAAAATTTGGGCCATTCCATTTCAACAAGGTGAAAGGCTTGGGTTGGATGGACGTGCTTCAGAAATCCCGCACTTTTTTGACCACTATTGGGATTTGGTATCTCCCTAGGTGCTGGGAAATTTTTTTCTTTGTCCAAGGAGAAATATTTTAGAAAATGTTGAGATTATCAAGTTGGTAAATAAGGGGGGATTTTTTTACTGTAGAAATTTAAAGACTGCATTCATAATTTAGCTAAAGAAATCACTAACTACAAAGGCCCATTACAATAACGGAGCGATCTAACATCAAAATTAAGACAATTTGGTGCATCTTCACTAACGATCATGCAAGATCGAAGAAAGTCTAATATACGCATCCCAATTAAAATTGCAAATTCATATACAAAAATTAAGTGTAACATATATAATTTCTCTTTAGTATTAGTAGGCGTATTCATGGAACTAATAGATATCAATTAATTTTTTATGAAAGAAAGAATTCCAGCATAAATTAATAATTTGATTATAAATAAACCATACACATAAAAGTTTCAACAATTCTGCTAAATTCATTAAGTTTGTTTATCAAATAACATCTCATTATGAGCAAGGGATTATAGCTTAAATGATGAAGAGCCGTTATGCATATGTTAGTATTTTATATGTTAGAAATAAATGAAAAATAACAACAAAAGACCAAATTTTAAAAATATTATTTGGTCAATGAAGTTTTATCACAAATTTGGTGGGTTTAACATTACTTAATTTTCAAAGTCAAAATCTATTATGCTCTTAAGCTCCCAATTGTTTACTTTTTAAGTGGAGCCGTGTTAGACCTTCAAAATCCCAAAACTATGAAAAGAATATATGTATAAAATAATAAAAATTTTCATCTTCTGTTTTTCTTTTCCTATGAGTGTTGTCTTGTCTTGTAAAAGAATTGTAAATTTGTTGGTAATATAGGGGCAAACCCCAAACCAAAGAGAAAGAATTGTAACTTCAATAGTTAATAGTAGTTAGTTCTGCACGGTCTTTTTTCTTTTATATGAATTGTACAAATAATAATAAAAGTTTTGCATTAAGATTTTTCTCAACTGCAGATATGAATTTAGTTAAATTGGCTAGAGTAGATGTACTTCTCACTTTGCCCCTGAATTCGAATTCCATTCCCTATAGTTTAATAAAATATCATTTGTATCAAAGGAAAAAAAAAAAAAAAATCACAACCCCCTTTTCCCATTCTTTTTGAACTTTGAAGGGACTTCATGAGTCTTTCCATTCCTGCTTGCCTCTTCCATTAGCTTTTCCCCAGCACCTCTCTCTTTCTCTCTCTGTCTCGTGTTCCCTTGTGGGTTGTGACTGTCACGAAAAGTCAAAATAATGCCATCTAAATCTCCAATATCTTAAACCCCACAGCTCCACACGGACCACACCCAGCAGAAAAAGTTTCTACAGATTCACACTCTAATCATCACAACCACAACTTTGAACCCTATATGCTGCCATGGCATGCACTATCTCTCCCACCCATGCTTGAGTTTATAATTAGTTTAAACATAAATCTTCAAAATTAATCATAAAAATATACAACTAATTAAAGCAAAATTCAAAATTAATCAAGAAAGAGAATAATCTTGATATTGGAGCCCCCATTCCATCCATGGCCAAACTACAAACTTGCATTGCATGCTAATGTAATATTATTTCAAATTAAAGCAAACCCAAAAAAAGGCTAAGACAAAATGATAGTGAAATAAAGCAAATTTGCAGGCATGCGAGAGAGCCTATGATTGTTCTACCGAAGTCAAAGTTCTCATCAGAAAAGCTACAAGCGTTACATGGGAAATCAATATAGCTTTCTTGATGAGAAGAAAGCTTTTTCTACAATCTAAATCCCCACCATGGTCCATCAACTTTAAACATGCACAGGAAGAGGAGGAGGAGGAGGAGAATTTGCATGCGACAGCTGCTTTAGCCATTCATACGTTCTGTGATGCGACATGGCCTGCTTTTGCTTTTGCTTTTGCTTCTGCTTCTGCTTATTATTCTTCATCATCTTCAACTCCACCTCTACTTTTTCTTTCAGCATGGCATGCGCAGCCGAGTATTCTGTTTCTGTTCTGCTTTCATTGATGTGACTCGAGCTGCTTCTCCCACTGCTTGATGATTTGCTCTTGACGATCAGGTTATCAGACGCCACAGTTTCGAACGAGCACTTGCAGCCATGAATGCTATCAAAAAACCTCTGTTTTCTCTGCTTGCTCTGTTTGCTCTGTTTCGTGTCCTCCGACTTCAAAACACCGCCGGCGCTCGTGGCGTTGTTGTAATTTGCGATGAAATTAGTGCTGTGGGTGCTGCTAACGCTGCTATTTCGACTGACGGAACTTTTATTGGCGCTGCTATTACTTCGAAGTGCCTTGTTAATGTCCTGCAATTCAATGTCAGGCGTACGGACCAAACCCAGCCTGAAAAAATCCCACATTGAAGAATTATGGCGTCGGCTGCCAGCTTTTTCCAGTCTTGGATTTGGAATTTTGATTTGGGGTTTTGGACTGGGCTCTGTGTAGAATTGGTTTCTGGGTCTTCTTGGGCTTCTCCGCTTTGAGCTTGAAGCAATGCCTCTTGTTGCTGTTGTGGTAGTGGTGGTGGTGGTGGTGGAGCTGCTGTTGCTGCTAAATGATGAATTGGGACTGATTCTGCTTCTGCAGCTATTACTTCTGAACCCGACGCTGCTCGCCGGAGACCGTCTGGTTAAGCCGGCAAATCCGGCGTCGGAGCTGACTGAGAGGCGGAGAGGGAGAATTTGGCCTTGGAAGAACACCTCATCGGCAGCACACATTTTGGTGTCAGCCCAAAAAGAGGTGCCGCGCATTGAATAACCAAAATCAAATTCTTCATCTTGGGCTTCAATGTTGGCATGGGTAGGCTCAGATTTAGTGTTTGGATATTGGGTTTGATCTTGTTTCTTCCAATTCACTGGAAGATCACTTAGTGACACATTGTCTTCTTCTTCTTCTTCCTCTAGTTGCTCAGAGACTGAATCTTGATCCAGTACTCTGTCTTCAGCAGCAGCAGAAATGTTTGTAATTGCTGCAATTGTTGCCATTTCTACAAGCACTGTGATTGTGATAAGAAATTACTAAGCATAAGAAGATAGTGAGAATTTGAGAGGGATTATAAGTAGAGGAGAGAGAGGCTTAGAGGGTGGGAGGAAGTGAGACATGTGGAATATAAAGACAAGGGGTTTGGACCAATTTTTTTTATTTTAAAAAAAGGGGTAGGGAAATAAAGGAGGTGGAGTGCCGAAAAAGCACTAAAAAAATTATTAGATTGAAGGAAGAAAAGGAGGCAGGCGACCCAATTGAATAGTGTGTCTCTTTTTTCTTGTTTGGGAGTGAAGTAAGGAACTGTGAACTTTGTGGCTTCTGGGGCCGGCCATTAGCTGAGGGCCAGTTTGTCTCTAGTTTCTGTGTCTATACTCTTTCATTTTTTTTAATGGGGATGGTACAACAAACGTTTATGAATGATGAAAAACATTGGCATGGCAGTTGATATATTTTTGTTTTGTTTATACACTTGGTGGGTGAAATTTGTACTTCAACGATGCGCAAGTAGCTTTGCCTAATAGAGCAATATAATGGATTTCCCATATATAGATCCGCTCTTGGCTATGAGTTTATTAAGGAGTTTGTAGTCAATGTTGTAAATAACAGTTATCTTTGCATTCGAGGTTGTTCTCGAATCCTTCTTTTTTCAATATCGCTTATATGCTATTTGGTAATAACTCAGTTAGTTGAGCTCTTTCACCTCCACTCATGTAAACAGAGGCTCGAAACCCTCAAGCACCCAATGAATATTTGTGTCAACCACTCTCCCCTAATTGCTTGTATTAAAAAAAATATCGCTTGTATTTTGATTTAAGAGAACTACAAAAAGCTTATGGTATATAAACAAAAAAATTGTGTATGATAATTGTGAATGAAACTTTCTGGGGTAGATCAAAGAATCCAAGATTGTAACTGTTTTCTTTACCCAAAAAAAAAAAAAAAAAAAAAGAACTTTCAATATTGTTGTGCGCTTATCAATCAATAGGGAAAAAAAAAAAAAAAAAAAACATGGCCTTGATTTGAGGAGCTTCCTAGCTTGACTTGGATGCCCTCGTCGAAGATCTCTTTGTGGATATTCAAGTCAACTATCAAAAGATTGAAAGAAAATTTGTGGGATATCCAAAAAAGTAAAATAAAAAGTTACATAAAACGTCCCCCTCATTTAGCAGTTACCGTTTAATGTTTCAGGAGGTGAAGAGATATGGCAAACGTCTCCTCTCCCTTTTGTCTGCTATGTATGTATATATATGTAGCTATACCAATATGATACACCACTCCAATACATACTCTATATATATATGAAGAAAAATAAAAATAAAACTAATTAAGGAACTCCTTGGCGGTTAATAGCTTCGGTGGCGGAGAGATCACCCTGAGAGGAGACATTGGCGCCAGAAACAGTGGGGCCCTCGGTGGACCCGGCGCCTCGGCCGGGCTCCACCTGGAGATGGCCTTCCGTTCCATAGGCCTGACGCTTGTAATCCTCCAAGTCATCGTACTGCAGGTACGGACTGTCCTTCATTGGCAACCCTTCCTCTATCTTCCCCTTGGCTTCGCTAGCCCCAGCAGCTGGCTTCCTGTTCTGCTGCTGCTCTTGCGTCCTCTCCATTACGAATATCGATTTTTCTCGTTTACGTGAGTTTGGATTGATTTGCTTCGGTTTCTCTTGGCTTCTGCGTGTGTCCTTTTATCATGTTTTATCTCTTGCTCTGCAAGTTTGCCACGCGTAGAGTGTCGGAAACGTGTCTCATTGCTAGGAGTTGCCGGGTTTACGTGGCTAGGTAGCTGCTAAAAAGGGACACAATGAAATGGGATAAGCTTAAAAAGGGACAATGAAATAGGATAAGCTAAAAAAGGGACGATGAAATAGGATCTCGGTCCCGGATGACATAATGTGTTTGGAAGTGTTTTATTTGTTTGGACCTATATACATGATGGGGCGGTTTCACACATAATGTCATGTCACATGTTGGATGTGTGGCTAACACTCGATTCACGTAGACTGGGCCCAACACTATTTTGTGGATCCACGGCCGTTGGGCCTCTTTATCCATGCAAACCACTCACGTCCAAATTCACAATCCTCAATTCTGAGCAGCCTCGAGGTGAGGAGCCATGCATATACATATTGCCAAACAACAACTGCACAGAAAATTCCATTTCAAATTGTCCTTCTTTCTCAAATTCTGACCTCCATTGTTAGCTCGAAATTAACATAATCACCACCACATAATCTTACATGTTACAACATTTCTTGATTCCTCAACACTCTTTGACTTAAGAAATCAAGCCATTACAATCTAATTTGCCTCCTCTTCCTCTATAATTTAATTTGCTCCCTAATTCCAGCTTATTGCTATTGGGCTTCCTACGATGTGCTTCCCGTCCGACCACTCCACCCTCCCGAAGCTATTCTCTGCATTCGCCGGCACCGAACCCACCGCACTAAACGTCACCGTATACCCTTTCTTCTCATTCGCCTGACTAAAACTCAGCGTTTCGGGCTCCACCGATATCTTCACCAACTGGCTCTCCGACGTCACACTCGCCTTGTAAGTTCCCGGGGGGCCCACATTCGTCAGCGTCCTCGTGTACTTCACCACGTTAGACGACGTCGTCCCGCCTCCATATCTGCTCTCGAAGTTCACGGCAAAAGATGGGTAATTTAGATCCCTCACGCTGTACTTCTTTTTCTCGTCGCACGTGTACGATCTCTTCGCCAAGCTGTTAATCTCAGTCGCCGAGTAATTCAACGCGCAGAGGAAGTTTAGATAATCGTCCACCGTTAGATCATAGACCAGCCCCGGATTGAGGGCCGATATAGGATCTACGTGTCCACCGCCGTGATCGAACGGCGTGGACGGCTTTCCGGTAGCCACGTCCTGCAACTTCTGCCCGTTCTTGTACGCTGTATACGCGGTGGTCATAAGCGCCGATCGAATCGCCGCCGGACTCCACTCCGGGTGGGCCCCCTTCAGCAGCGCCGCTAGCCCGCTCACGTGCGGACAAGACATTGACGTACCCGAGATAATATTGAACGCCACGCGTCTCGCATCGATCGCCAGTCCCGTGGGGCCTATAGCCCCGGACCACGCAGCTAGGATGTTGACACCTGGAGCAACAATATCGGGTTTCAGTACATCCGGAGTGACTGAATTCGGGCCCCGAGAACTAAATGCCGCAACTACGGGTGAAGGCTGGACACCAACTTTAGTCCCCTCGAACAATATCGTGGCGGTCGGGTTCGGATCCTTAAACAAATAGCTCTTGATGACGTCGGCGTTTTGTAGACCCACCGACGTGGCCGGTAATAAATGAGCATCCGCCACCAGCTCCTCGCCATTGGCGGCGGTGTTGGCCAATATCATGCCCACTCCTCCGGCAGCCTTGACCACCGCTCCTTTTTGGACTCTTGCGTTGACTCCACGGTCACACATTACTATTTTCCCCTTCACTTGTTCTGGAATTAAAGTTCCCATCATGCATAGATTTCCTGACGTGGCGTTGCTCGCGTTAGCGGCGTAAACAAACGGCGTCAAGGCGGTTGGGGCTGCGTTGGAGTCACCGCGGTAGAGCGAAACGCCCGAGAAGTTTTTACCGTTGCCCAGGCTGACGAAAGCCGGGAAGTCCCGATCCAGTGTGCCTGCTCCAACTGTCGTGATCCATGGAGCCGAGTTCGACAAGCTGTAGGCACTAGGACCCGCATTTCCGGCAGAGCACGAGATTAAAATTCCCTTCTCCATGGCCGAGAAAGCTCCGATTGCCACGCTGTCGCGGAAATAGTCCGACATTCCGCCGCCGAGCGACATCGAGAGAACATTCACGTTGTCCGCAATGGCCTGGTCGATTGCAGCCACGATGTCGGAGCTGAAACAGCCGCCGACCCAGCACACCTTGTACGCTGCGATTCGGGCGCGAGGGGCCATCCCGCGTGCGGTTCCTAGGGCATAGCCGAAGAGGCTCGCGCCGGAGACCACCGACCCTGCGGCGGTTGACGCGGTGTGGGTGCCGTGGCCATCGTCGTCGCGTGGGGATTTCGATTCCTTGGAGGTCTCGATCGGGCCCAGCGTGGCCTCGTAGCCTTTGGCGAAGTACCTGGCGCCGATTAGTTTCCGATTGCAGTTTGAAGAATTGAAGTTGGTACCCGATTCGCACGCGCCTTTCCAGGATCCGGGTACGGGTCCGAGTCCGGTGTCGTCGAAGCTCTTGCTTTCGGGCCAGACGCCGGTGTCTAAGACTCCGATGATGACGTCGCTCTCCGAGTTGGACTGGGGGATCGTCTCGGTGGTTTGGCCGAGTCCGAGGAATTCCGGGGTCCGAGTCGTGTGGAGCTCGTATTTCAACTCGGGAAGCACGGAGAGAACTCCAGGTTGGGATTGGAGTGACTCGGCTTGTTCGGGGGTGAGCTTGGTGGAGAAGCCGTGGATGGCATTGCTGTAAATATACATCATTTCGGCCGAGTCGGAAACTGTTTTGAGCGACGAGCCGTACCAGTGAGTGTGGTGCTCGAAGCTCGCCGGCATTTCGGATTTAGCCATGTGAACAATGTAAGTAGTGCTTGCAGTCGTTTTTGGCTTCGCAACGTCGTTTTTGTCCACCGCCGCTGCCGTGGATAAATGGCAGAGACCCAGAAGGAAAAGAAGCATAACAGAGGTAGACATAATAATGCCCATTTTGCTTAGCCAACGAGCCTCTCAAATCTCACTATTATTTCACTCCCCTGTTGTTTTGAAGGGAGAGGAAGAACTTTTTATTTAATACACATAAAAGAGAGAGAGAGAAGACATAGCGTTACTGTGTAGATATTAGCAGGCACAGTGAAATCATGGGAAAAGAGCAGAGAAAGGGAGGAGCGGTGGGTGGTTGTCCGGTTCTTTGAATGATTGCGTTGGGACAAAAAATGTGAGTGAGTGGAAACAGCTTATTAAGCTTTCGTCACATGCATTTCAGGCTTTTCTTTCTTTTAGGTTTTAACTTTTACCCATGCCTTGTACACTAGTAGCTGGTGGTGTAGATTAGATTCTGCCACTAACCTTGGGCTCAGTTTCTCTTTGCAGATAAAGGCCGTCAAGTCTCAACCGTTTTCACACCTAAATATCTCGTGTCAGGGACACTCGCTCACACACTCATGTGAAGATATTTCCGGTTAATAGGTTTTGAGACTCACTTACATCAACAGTTCACAACACTCTTCATAACAACGCGTATGTCAATCGTATTTTTCTGTCATATAATACAATAAAACCCCGACCGATGTTGTGGGACCCAGTTATGCACAACCAATTACCCAATTTCCGAACTACAATCCAAACTTTTCAATTTCATCACAGATTGTTGAGCTACACTGCATATAATGTCAAAAAATTGTTGAATTTTGAGGTGTTTTGGGTCCACGGGTGTCTCTTTGGTATACTCTATCTACTCTCTTTCTATACTCTTTATTGATAATTAAGTTTCGTTTAAAACTGATTCTGGAAAGATCAATAATTATTTTTACAGAATCATTTATTTAAATAATCACTTTAAGTGATTTTATGACACAGCAGGTGGGTTGTGTTTCTTTCTAATGATAATTTCCTGATTTCAATTTTATCCACTTATACTCTATTTTATAATTAAAAAAAGAGTGTAAGTTGATAAAATTAGAGTTGGGTAATCATTATCTTTTTTTTTTTTAGGGTTACAACTTAATTAATTATTTGTGTTGTACATAATTCTATCAAAGTTTTGTCTTTGGGTGGTTGAGTCTTTAGCGAGTACGCCAACCAACGCAAACCTTTCCCACCACACACGTAATAAACAACCAAGACAAGAAATCTCACTCACGGGTTCGTTTATTGTTCATTTTTTCATTGTTAAAAAGATATAGAGATTGGCCATTTGTTTAATAGGCTTAATTGTAGAAATGATACTTGAATTATAATCGCAGTTATATTTTAGTCATTCAATTCTAAAAATAATTTTAAAGATCCCCCAATTATATGTGGTATTGCACTATTTATACTTATTGTCAAGTTTGTAGCTTTTTCTATAAAAAAAAATAGAATAAATTCAGCAATTCATCCACAACCTTCCCCTTCTTCCATTTCCACAACCCACACCATCCTCCTCCAATTCCTCCCAACCCCAATCCGTCTCTCTCTATCACGCTGGCACCCATCCCCAATTCTCTCTCTCTCTCTCTCTCTTTTATGGGTAATTACTAACTGTGATTTTACATTTATGGATGTATATGGTTGATGGTTTACAGTGCTGGGTAAAGAAGAGGAGAAACAATTGAGTTGTCTTTCCCTTAATTTCGCTTTCCTTTTTCTTTATTTTATTTTAGTTTAATTTAATTATTTTTTGTTATTTCATTTTTATAAGCATTTGGAATGAATTTTCAAGTTTATCTATAAATTTAACGGAAAAATAAACATACTTGACAGAAGAGTAGTGCAATATGATACATAATTGGGGGACTTTTGAAACTATTTTTGGAGTTGAGTGACCAAAATATAAGTATGAGAATAATTCAAGAATCATTGCTACAATTAAACCTATCTAATAATCAAATTTATAAAGAGATGGATTCAATTTTGTTGCAAAAAAACAAGCTCATTGTCATAATTAACTGACCTAACAAACATAATTCTACTAATTTTTTTTTGCATATTTTAGCTCTGAATTTATGCCATTGTGGACCTAAAGGTCACGTGCACCCCATAGTGGAAATGGACAGCGAGATTGGATATAAAAATAAAGGAACAAACTGGTGAGATAAGGAAAGTAATTAAGGCAAAAATAAATGACAAGCGTCGGGTGTGATTACTCTTATCTCTATCTTTAGAAAAAGGGAAGCGTCCTTGTTACCCTGTTTGTGCTGCAGCTTTGTTGCCTTCTCCAACACTCCAGCTGCAGACCAGCGGATTTATTAGGGCAGTCAGCGTGCATGGTGGTCTGATTATTAAAGTAAAGCAGATAAGAGGGGATAATGCTCTATCAGTCAATCTCATCCGTTGGTTGGGAACTACGACTATCTAAACCTACGAAATAAAAATTCAGTGTATTTTTTTTAAATACAAGTAATATTAGAAGACGAAATTTTTAAACGTAAAATTTTATCACAGATATAATTTCTTAACCGCTTGAATTATAATACACAAACATTCAATTATATATCTGTAGCTTATACTGTGGAGAATTGAATAATGCCACGATTCTTTATAAGAAATATTTGAATTGTCTCGAGTAAGATAGATACAAAGATGAAAGCCCTTGTGACTTGAATTTGTCACACATGTCATGTGGGTTGAAGCAAACAATATTTCTGTACCTTTCCATTTCCCGACAACCATCTGTTTGCTGGTGTTGTGGCACTATTATTTATTGAAACCAGTAATAGTATAGCTACACAAATTATTAAATATTTCATAATTCAAACGGAAGATTAGGATTGATTATTTGCCATTCATGACTAAATTTACTATTATAATAATAAAGGAGGTCCATTGTTATCTAGCTGCATTATTTTGTAGTGACAAGAGAAACAAATAGCTACCATTATACCAGATGGACAGTCTTGTCTTCTCTTGTTGGTAATTTAATTAGATAGTCTTGTCTTGTCTTTCAATTTCATCAACTACCTCGAAGTAAATGATATTATGAAATTAATATGGATTATTTATTATATTTAGAACGATGTGACTGAAGTTCCCAACTGCAGCCCAAAATTGAATGTATAACCTAATTCATTTATATCAAGTTACATCGGGTTTTCATCACAAAAATGATTCGTGAAGTTGCGAGATACTAATTTTTGTTTTATAGAGCATCACCAAGAGTGTAATGAGTAGGCAAATTATGTTTGATGTGTTCTATAAGCATTTTCTTCTTCGAAAGAGTAGGCAAAATATACATACGTCATTTTGCATTTTTTTTAGAGATGCTTTTAATGATCGACATCATTTTTTATATTGTGCCGTGGAATACCTGACATTTGCTAAAATATAAGAACTATGGGAGAATATTTGTTTGTGGGAATTTTATGTGCATTCTTCTCCTTGTAGGAGGTCATATTTATAATACAACGAAACATGAATGGGCAAGTAAATAATAAATTCATAAATCATTTGCAGTAGGAAATCGGGAATTAAAGTAAATCAATTACAATTATAATAGGAATTCTTGGTGTGTAATAAGTCAATATCCACAAGTCACGCCAACACTCCCCCTCACGTTGGTGCATAGATGTCGCCAATGCCCAACTGATCTAGTGAATTGTGGAATGCTTTACTAGAAATCGCATTTGTCAACATATCCGCCAATTGATCCTCGGATTTCACAAAAGGGAATTGAAACACTTTAGCCTCAAGCTTTTGTTTGATGAAGTGTCGATCCACCTCAACATGTTTAGTACGATCATGCTGAACCGGATTCTGTGCAATGGCTATAGCAGCCTTGTTGTCACAAAAGAGATTCATTGTGGATGTAGGTTTATACCCAAGTTCAGTAAGCAACTTTCTTAACCAAAGAAGTTCACAAATCCCTTTAGTCATGCCTCTGAACTCGGCTTCTGCACTGGATAAAGCTACTACATTATGTTTCTTGCTTCTCCATGTCACCAAATTACCTCCCACGAATGTGAAGTAACCCGATGTGGATTTTCTATCTGTTACATTACCTGCCCAATCTGCATATGAATAACCATCAATATTTAGATGACCATGCTTTGAGAACATAAGTCCTTTTCCAGGTGCAGACTTCAAATATCTAAGTATCCGAAGAACTGCATTCATATGGTCTTCACTTGGAGAGTGCATAAATTGATTGACAACGCTCACCGCATAAGCAATGTCTGGTCGAGTATGTGACAAATAGATCAATCTTCCCACTAACCTTTGGTATCTTTCTTTGTTAGTTGGAACTTGATCCAGATATTCTCCAAGATGATGATTCTGAACAATAGGAGTGTCCGCAGGTTTACAATCTAGCATTCCTGTGTCTGTCAACAAGTCTAAGACATATTTCCTTTGAGAGAGAAATATGCCTTGCTGCGATCGAGCCACCTCAATTCCCAAAAAAATACTTGAGTCCACCTAGATCCTTCATCTCAAACTCCGTAGCCAGATAGTCTTGTAGCTGTGATATTTCCTGTTTATCATTCCCAGTAATAATCATATCATCAACATAGATTATTAATGCTGTTACCTTCCCTTTTCGATGTTTCAAGAACAGAGTATGATCTGAGTTGCACTGTTTGAAACCATTGTTCTTCATTGCCATGGTGAACCGTCCAAACCATGCACGTGGTGATTGTTTCAATCCATACAATGCTTTTCGTAACCTGCAAACTGTTCCAGTCTGAGTAGTATTATATCCAGGAGGAATGTCCATGTACACCTCCTCCGTGAGTTCGCCATGTAGAAAAGCATTCTTTACATCAAACTGGTGTAGTGGCCAATCCAAATTAGCTGCAAGGGACAATAAGACTCTGACGGTGTTTAACTTTGCAGCTGGAGCAAAGGTTTCTTCATAGTCTATACCATAGGTCTGTGTGTACCCTTTTGCCACAAGTCTTGCCTTGTATCGCTCGATAGATCCATCTGCATTGTGTTTTATAGTAAACACCCATCTACATCCGATAGTCTTTTTTCCTCGGGGTATAGTCTCCAATGTCCAAGTCTGATTTTTCTCAAGGGCTTTCATCTCCTCTTTTATAGCTTGGACCCACTTAGGATCTTTCAATGCTTCAGAGACCTTGGTTGGAATATGGATAGCAGACAACTGATGCACAAAAGCCTTGAGTGGTTCAGACAGCTTCTCAGTGGATACATGATTTGCAATTGGATACTTGGATGTCTTGCCAATATCAGGTGAATAACGGTTTGGTGGTTTCCCACGATTTTGCCTGAAAGGTAATTGATATCCAATAGTTTTATCATCTAAATGCACAAGTCTAGTAGGAGTAGTTACCTCAAGGATATTCTCAGGAGATTGGTCTGTTGGTACTGTTGAGTTAGAGGGGGGGTCTTCATCTTGTTGTTCTGTATTGTCTGTAGGTGTGAGACTCGGATCAGAAATATCTTCGCATGGATCAGGTGGGTCAGGCAATTGATCGCTATGAATGGGCGATTGGTCGCTTTTCGACAGAGAGTAATCTCGTGCTCCAGACTCGGAATGATCAATCATTTATGTACAAAGGAGAATTTCTTTATTTTCCAAGTTGCTCCAATTCTGCTCTTCACTTCGTATCTCCCCCTGAAGTGTAGAATTGGATGATGGGTCATGGAAGAACAGCTCAGATTCCAGAAAGGTCACATCCAAAGTGACATAGGTTCGTTGGGTAGGAGGGTGATAACAGCGGTAGCCTTTCTGATGAGTGGCATAACCCACAAAAACACAACGAAGCGCACATGGATCAAGTTTGCTACGTTGATTTTTGTGGAGATGAACGAAAGCCACACATCCAAAGATTCGGGGTGTGAGTACCAAAACAGAAGGCAGAGGTCTGTGTTGTGCAAGCACCTGTAAGGGAGTTTTAAAGGTCAGTACACCAGAAGGCATGCGGTTGATCAGATGAACTGCGGTGACAATAGCATCATCCCAGTGATGGCGAGGAACATGAGCGCCAATCAGAAGTGCTCGGGCGGTTTCAAGAAGATGTCGATTCTTTCGTTCAGCAACACCATTTTGTTGTGGTGTCTGAGGACAAGTCGTCTCATGGATAATTCCATGTTGTTGGAAGTAAGTCTGAAAGTCATGATTGACAAATTCTCCACCATTGTCTGAGCGAAGAATCTGGATTTGAGCATTAAACTGAGTTTTCATCTGTTTGTGGAAGGACTGAAAACAGGAAAACACTTCGTTTTTATTCTTCAGCAAATAAAGCCATGTCATCCGTGTACAATCATCGATGAATGTGACAAACCATCGAACACCAGAAGGAGCAGTGATAGGAGAAGGTCCCCGGACATCAGAATGAATTAACGTAAATGGAGTAGTACACTTGTTCGTACTCAACGGGTAGGGCACACGGTGACTCTTGGCCAAAATACAAGTATCACATGTGAAGTCGGAGTCCTTGAAACCTGAGAATAAATCTGGTATAAGATGCTTCATATAACTAAAAGACGGATGTCCCAATCGACGGTGCCACAACCAGATTTGCTTTTGTTTGCTATCAAAGGGATGTGTCACGCTGTTAGCCATGCCGGGACTGAAGTCATCGACATAATATAGCCCCCCTCTCTTAGTACCACGACCAAGAATCTCCTTAGTGTGAATATCCTGAAGCAAACAAAAACTCGGGTAAATGAGTACACAACAATTCAATTGTTCAGTAAGCTGACTAACTGACAACAATTTAGTGGATAAAGATGGAACAAGTAAAGTATTAGACAGTGTGAGAGAGGATGAGAGTGCAACAGTGCCAGCCCCTGTCACAGGATAAGTAACACCATTGGCATTTGCAATACAGGTTCGTCGAGGTTGTGTAGTATTCAGAAAATCATCAGGATCAAACGTCATATGATCAGTTGCACCGGAATCAATTATCCAGCTCTTGGAATCAATCTTATCGGAAGTATGGAATCCATAACCAGTACCATTACTGGTCATATTGCATTGTCCTCGATCTATAAGAGTAGCCCACCAATTGGGGTAGCCATGCGATTTAAAACAAGTCTCACAAGTGTGTCTCGGATCACCACAATATGCGCAATCTGGTCCATGTGTCGGGGTCGTTAGTCTAGAAGTCATAATCTGTGCAGCGGAAGATGCATAGGATACAGGTTGAGTAGGAATTGGGATCGGAATCTGAGCCTGAGTCGGGGCCGGAGTCGGAGTCGAAATCGGGATCAGGGTCTGAATCAGAGACAAATTCGGGGTTGGGGTCATCATCGGAGTGGGGGTCGGGGTCGTCTTCGGAGTCGGGGTCGGGGTCGTCGTCGTCATAGTCGGGGTCGGGGTCGGGGTCGTCAAAAGAGGATCCTGATTCTGGATCGGGTTCGGGGTCAAAGTCTGCATCTGTAGAAGCGGAGCCATCTGGGCACTCAACTCAACGATGGTTGGTGGAGAATGAGAGAAGGAGTCGGTGGTGCTACCTCCATGAGGGTTGAAAAAATCATCAACCCCCATAGCAGCGGCGGGGGTTTGAAACTAGAGTCAGCAATTCCAAGATCGCTGCTCTAATACCATGCTAAAATATGAAAACTATGAGAGAATATTTGTTTGTGGGAATTTTCTGTATATTCTTCTCCTTGTAGGAGGTCATATTTATAATACAACGAAACCTGAATGGGCAAGTAAATAATAAATTCCTAAATCTATTTGCAGTAGGAAATCAGGAATTAAAGTAAATCAATTACAATTATAATAGGAATTCTTGGTGTGTAAGGAAAGTAAGTCAATATCCACAAGTCACGCCAACAGCATTCGTGTCTTATTTGCAGTGTTCGTGTCAATCCGCTTTTCTTAACAGGCTAACACGACACGATAAGAAAACTAGTGAAAAATGTCAAACACGAACACGACCTGTTACAATTTGCGAATCACACGGCACGATCCGTTTCATTCGTTAAGAATTAAAACCAAAAAAAAAAAATGAAAATGAAAAAAAAAAAAAAAACCACGTACAAAACCACACCTTTTCCTCTTTCTATCCTCCTTCCCCAATTCATAAACTTCCATTAATGACACAACCAGTGAGAGAGAGGGTTAGCTGAAGAAGGAGGAGGGAGAGAGAGAGAGGGAGAGAGAGAGAGAGAGAGAGAAGAAAAGAAAGCTATGTTTGGTTTATGAGAAAATTAATGAAGAGAGAAGAAACTTAAAGAGAAAGACAGCGGGAGAGTTGGGGAATGGGGGAGAAAGAGAAGAAAGAGATTGAAAAAAAAGAAAAAAAAAGGAAGAATTATATAAATTTACAAAAATGGCCCTAAGCTTAACGGGTTAATGGGTATTTGCAAATTTACACAACACGACCCGTTAGTTTAACCACACGATAACTCGGACCCAAATACTGAAATTTTTTTGCGAATTCGTGTCGTGTTAACAGGTATGTATAATATTGCCAGGTCACTGACATAATCAATCCCCGCACTGGGCTGGATCGAAAACTTGGGCAGAGGTTTCAAATCACGGCCTTTGGGCCTTATGGGCCTAGCCAAGTCATCCCTCTTTGTGGGGCCTAAGGGGAGAAATTAGGGTATAAACACATTCCCGTAGCCACCCATCCACCACCCTCGATCAACCCCCAAATACGTTATAAATTAATCCCGACACAGACCAACCCCACCCCATCGCCCCCTAATTGGAGTGAGTGACCAACATCACTGGAGATATGAACAACGAAAAACACAGAAAAAAAGAGAGGAGAAAACGGGGAGTGAGTTCTTAAAAAATGTCATCGGAGTGAGTTCTTAAAAAATGTCGTCAATGATAACACGTGTCAAGACCGGACCATTCACTTTCTCTAACGAACGCGTAGCGAGCGGCACCTGTCAACTTCCATACACTCCTCAGTTTCAGTGTGACTCCCCAAACCGCACCTTCACTGTTCCTCGCTCAATGTCTCAGCAGCTCCACCATTTCCAAAATTTCCAAATAAATAAGTAAAAAATTAAAAAATGGCTTCTCATCCCGGAGATTTGCTTCGCCGTCGTCCTTTTCCTCTGCTCTCAGTTCGACCAAATCCAAGGTGTTATCTCTTATTTATCTTCGATCAGAGTACGGGAACTCGGTGGTTCAGTAGCAGAACCGAGTCAGCTCGGGCCGAGTTCACATCAGAGAACGCCTATGAGGTCTTAGGCGTTTCAGAAACCAGCTCATTTGCCGAAATCAAAGCTTCTTTCCACAAATTGGCGAAACAGACTCATCCGGACCTCGCCGAGTCCGAGAACGATTCCGATGCTTGCCGCAGATTCGTGCAAATCCTCGCCGCCTATGAGGTTGTCTTCAATTATCTGATTTTAATATTCGATTTTAAACTCTTTTTCATCTACTTTTTTTGGTTATGATGAATGAACATTACATGGTTTGGGAAGTGATTATACTTAAATTTTCATTCAAAAGAAAAAAAGGTCTTGATATTTATAATTGGATTAGTGAAAAAGGAATTGGGGTTTGTATTATAGCTAGATTAAAAAACTTATGTTTGGGAGAACTTTATTGCTTGGATTCTTAGAAGAACAAATAGGATGTTTACTGCAATTTCCGTGTACCAACTGACACTGCAGCTTATCTGTGGCATGCTGTGGGTATCACATTAGTCTTTGTAGGCTGTAGGAAATGTACCATATAAATTGCCACTTCAGTTTGTTTTGTAAGAAAGAATAAAACTTTTGGTATCTCAACCATTAAAATGGGAGAGGCGACAAATAGAAAATTGACCTCTTTTTGCCTCCACCAAAAGAAAAAAGTCTCTTAGCAAACAAAGGGACAGACAAAAATGAAATTATCCAATTTATCCTGTCTTTCCTAAATAGCTTGTGCCGTAGTCTAAAGCAATGGAACAATGAAGGAAAATATGGTCAATACCCTCAGTATCTTCTTTGCACATGATACACTAAGAAAGTGATCCAAACAATAGGCTTTCTTCTTTGAATAAGATCGTAGGTATTTACCCTTCTATGAGCAATCATCCAAAGAGGAATTTACAAATTACAAGGCAAATACAGGTATTCTGACCTGACTGCACTATCGATAATGGATTGCAGATTCTTTCAGATTGCGAAAAGAGGGCCCATTATGACAGGGACCTGTTATCTCAGAGAAATTTGATGCAGAAAAATTCTGGGTGCGGCATGACATTGCACATGTACAAGCGTCATCTAACTACATATAAGCGGATGGAAGTCGTTGAATGGTTGAAGTGGTATAGACTTGCTATAAATGATGTGCTGTCAGAGAGGAAGGTGGTTGTTGGAACAGGTTATTTTGATGTTCTTGAGGGAGATTTTTATTCAGCCATACATGCGGCGTACTATGGCCCTCTAATTGAGTCTATGGACCTTCTTCCTGACTGCTTTGAAGCTGAAGAGAGATCTATGTATGAAACTCCAGAGGTGCTGCATTTGGTTTCAGGCCGTGATCTTTTTGGGATGGTCTGCCTGGTCAATATAGTTCCAGAGTTATCATCTTACAGCAATAAGAAATTAAGTTATACCACATCTGCGGGTTTGGGGATTTGTCAACCTGTTCAGGACTTGAGCATCTGCATGAATTCTGGTGGTGTTGATGATGCTGGAAATGCTCATGTGCGAACCTGGGATGTTACAGATGAAACATCAGATGCATATAAAGATTTAGAATTGCATATATCTGGGAGGGTGGTTGCTACGGCCACCAGAGCCCCTCCAAAAAGCTACTCTGATGGGATGCAGAATGAAGAGTCTGATCACATTCGTGTATTTCTGAGCTCTAATGAAAATCCTGTCCATACCAGCGAAGGGTTTACTGAAGATTCTTTTTCAGGTGCTGCCGTTGGATCAAGAATTCTATTGGGAACTATAACCGGATTAGGGACTAGCTCAGAAGAAGGGTCTTGCCTTGTCTACAATAGCAGTGGTACCAAAACCCATGTGATTATGAAGCATAGAACATTGCTGGTTTGTAAACCTGGTTTTCTTAAGTTCTTATGCTCTTTGGCTTTCATCCTTGTCGATACAATTTCTTGCTTAAAGTTTATATTGTCATATTTGATTAGAGGGAAAATCTGCAGGTTCCAGATTCTGCATGATACTCCGCAATTTCTTGTATATACCAGTGGTGCATTTTCTAAAATGCACTTGCACTGAAATATGAGTGCCAATAGTTCTTTAAACTAAAACGGATTTGGTGTTAGTGATGATTAACTTTTTCTCATATTGCCTGCATAAATATTATATTCTGACATGACTTTTATTCTAGCGGGTTCATTTTGTACAAATGCATATCATTGCATGAAGCATCTTGTTAAGAACCATTACTGGTCACCATTACTGCCAGCCTGAAATTTTGTTATTGTCAGTGACATATTTCTGTTTGTGTGATTCTAATTATATTTGCCTTAGAGGTGCTTTATAATATATAGACTATTTTCAAATTAGTTATTCTTAACAGGTGAAACACATGTTTTGGTATGAATTGGGAGAAAAGGTTTCTGTTTGTGAGTGTAGATGCAGTAGAGCCCGGTTACCACCAAGCAAGTAAGATGCGACATCTGTATGAAAGCTTCACTTTAATTTCAGTAAAGGATTCATTCTGATACTTTATTTTCATGTAAATATGCCTCCATGTTCTTTCTTCATTGCAAGAGCATGCTATGGCTTTGTCATGCGTAATTTCTTTCTCTTCATAATTGTGTGTTAAATTTGATAGTTTTGGCATCACCAGACAATTGTTTGCAATGTTTATCAAAACATGCAGACATTTTACTACCATTGTTATTCTTTATGTGGTTCCTTTTTTTCTTCTTCAGTTTACTTAGAGTAATGTGATATCACTTTCATAGTTATAAATCTACTTCTATGTTCTCAAGTGAGACTGTTTTACGTAAGCTACCCAAAAATTGTTGGTTAGAGTAATCCTGTTAGTCCTATGTATATCATATGAGATTAGTCCAACAGATTGTAACATTAAATAGTTTTCATAACTAGCTTATGCGAACAGATTTTGGCTGTTTGAGCCTCGCTGTGGCATGCATGATATAGGTGGTTGGTATATTGAAACATTTGGCAGAGATAAGAAAGGCCGGATGTTGCCATCACAACGGTATTGGGATGGCTTTGATGCGGGCAAACAATTTGAACAGTAAGTAGGTCATGTGCTTTGAGGTTGAGCTCTTTTTCATTATTCACAGTTTTTCTCAACTCTAGTGTTTAATTACTTTACTAAATAGAACAGGAATTTTAATTTTGAACTTGTTTGGCATTTATGTTCAATTTGTGTGAATTAGATTAACTTATACTGTAATTTAATGAGTTTGGAACACATGACGTTTGATGTTTGGTTCTAAGCATAATAATTCATTACAAATTAATTCAATGAATTCAATTGCAAATGAGGTGAACCCTTTTTCCATCTGGTTCCAAACTGTGTGTTAAGGGTTGAAAAAAAAATAAAATGAGATCTGGTGAATCTTATAATGGCTTGAAAAATGTGTTCACAGTGAAACCTCAGAATTTATTTTCAAATTTAGTGTTTTTATTTATTTTTATTAAAATTTGCTTTTTGTGTTTCTTGTCAAAAGCCAGCATTGTGATTAATGGTGTTGTCTTTAGATGTTTATTATTTTCAGGGAGCTCTTTTGTATATTATCCCTCTATTAGTCCATTTTGGTGCTTTAATACCTTTTGAAATACACTTACTATCCATTTTTTGGTATATGCAGGAGACTCCATCCTGCAATGTATCTTCTTGCTCTTGCATATAGAACTTTGGATCTTGAAGATGCAAAAAGAAGGAAAAGTGTATTCAGGGATGTTGTTGACAAACGGATTTTTAAATTTCTCAATTGGTGCAAAAGACTTGTTTAGGACGTACACTAGTTGGGGAACTACACGCCATGGGTTCTACAGCTCTCTTGCATGGTAAATGCCTCTTTTCTGAGATCCAAGGATTCATCGTTGATTTTGCTTGCTCTAATCAGTGTGTCAGATTGCTTACACATCTGCAATTAGTGCAAAAGCAATGGTCCTGTATCCTGTTATTAGTTTTCACCATGATGATAGCATACAGTCGAAGGTCAATTGTCTAGCCTTTGCGGAACTTTTTTGGGAGAGATATCATTTGGGGCTCTCATACACTATAATTTGGTGTAGCAATTAGCATTCATGATCACAAATGGCTCTTGGCATCTTTTTGAAGTACGGCTATTTAGACTTTAGAGCTTGCAATCGGTGCTACAAACTTGTTTGTAAGGGATATTGCTTGTGGCTTCACACTAATTTGGCTGAGCTATCTGCCGTGGTAGAGTGCTTGATTTCTGACTTCAGAGGCTCTGTTGTTGATTTCATGCAAACCCCACTAATCAAGGTTGTTTGGATACCAAGTATGGCTGGCAGTGATTGGTGTTGAAGAAGATGACCTTTCATCCTGCTATCAAGACTTGTAAAGATTATCATTTGGATATTTAGGACTGTCTAGTTGTTCCTGCAGCTGTTGTCCGGAAGCTGTTCTCAGGAGTTTCTGTTTAGGCATGGAGAGTGTGCATTATCTCAACTTCATCAGTCTTGAGATTGAAGACTTATATCTTCTTTTTCAGGAAGTTCATTTGGCTAAAAGTGTTGAGGTGGTAGTAGATAATGCGGAAGCGAATCAATGGTATTTTGATGTGTCTCACGTAGCTATGATATATATGTATATTCCTGGTTTTTAATTTTACATGGTTCCACATGTTTATCATATATAGTTACTATCTTCTTTGAAAAGTTGGTAATTTTTCCTCTTCCATTAATTGCATAATGTACAGCAAAGTAGTAAATCAGACATGATATGCTCAATTTTTGACACATCACCTTATATATGCGTGTGGGTTCTACATCACTTCATTCTTTCATGCTTTTATCTCGGATTTTCTAATAATTTGTTCTCCTAATACAATGAGATAGAACCTTACATTTTTGCCGTTTAAGTGTACAAATTACAGAGCATAGTTGTAGAGAAAATTCTATTTGTCAAATGCTTTTACAGAATTTGTTTTATAAAATTAGGTGGTGACTAAGATGGCATGCCACCATATCACACTACCCCCTCCCTCCCCCCATGTATTTGCCAGTGCTAGTGGATTTTCCTTAATGGATATTGCATTGCCTTGCCGGCCACTACTTTAGTTTGTAAAACAATTTTGTATATTATGATATGAAGAATTATTCTTTTCCTTTGTCTTTTGCCCATCACTTAAGTAGATCCTCCCATTTGCAGTACTGCCCACCAGCTAATGCACGATAAAACCTATCTCTGCAGTAGACTGGTCTTCCATCAGCAGCCTCAGCAGCGGCTGCTGCTAGATCATCATCAGACCTCACGTCCGTAGGCAATTTTAGCAACTCCTCTTTTCTGCAAGATTAAGTAACATTGGAGAACAAAGTAGAAAAAAACTTATATGTAAATAATTGATCAGAGGGTTGCAATCTCTATTTATCTATAAAACCTTATGTTGAACTTTGTGCTGATCTTTGAGGCGGAAACATTTGATGAGTTATCTTTTATGCCAAATGTGGTGTGAATGAAATCCTCCACCGGTGTAGCAAAGATAAACAGCAACACTCCTGTGACAAGTAATGCCCCTGTTCCAACTAGAGTCTGTTTCAGCAATTTGATGACGGGTTTAACCTGCTTGCATAAATTTTCAATTTTTCATATGAATCTCATAATTCTAAGGATGAAGTTTATACATGGCAGCTCACATCTTTTGTAGTGCCTTGAAAACTAAGGTGTGTGCATCTGTGCATTTTGTTTTTCTTCCACCTCAAAATAACTTTGTTTAGCATGCACGCATCCTTCTCTGGGATGTATATTGATAGTTGGCATGCATTTCAAGTTCCAGTTGCTAGTACCTTGTAAGAGCCCAATAGTCTATCACGAGCCAAGACCTACAGGAAAAATTTTAGGTGTCAGTTTTCAGTGGTGAAACCTTACGCATAGATGATTCCTGCATTAATCTGTATGGGTAATAGAGGGAAGACGAAGGTTGATCTCATGCCCTCCTTCTGTACCATATTCATTCTGACTGTTCACTCATCCGGACAACTCCAAAAATAAGCTGATCTTGATTTATGCATGGTAGCAAAACTCTTAACTATGGGAAACTCCTATTTGTTTTTTCTGAGTCTCAAATTATGATCAGATTCACTTCGGTATGCTGCTATCATTTATTCAGTGGTTGGCCACAAGATAAAATGGTCTGCCATAGCAATGGGATAACAAGAATTGTGACAAGACAGGTATTGTGGAAATACTTATTTTAGTATAAGTACTCTCTTTTACTTGACGTTTATTTCTCTTAGTAATCAAATGATGAAATTCATTAGGATCATCATGCTTTGTCGATATCTGCCTAAATTATGGGTTGCCACAGGCCTAGATGGTTTTACATGTTTCTTTCTTTCTGTTCAAATTGGATGTGTTTTTACCTTCATGGATTCTTCTCTTTTCATTCTCATTATGTAGGACACGGACCCTGATTTTTTTATTTGTTTAAATTTCTGAGTGTACCAGTTTTAGATACATTCAGATTTTCACCTTCTCTGATAACCATACTTGGTTAATATCTCATAGATTATTCTCCATGACATGCATTTGCACATATACACCACACACATAAACACCGTCGACTATCAGAAACCTTGTTTCAGTATTAAGCTCTAATGATATGCCACAAATTCGTGTCCACAGCGTAATCATAATTTCGAGGTTTTGATGTAGAGAGGCAATATATGCATAAACATCAAGCCTCATGTGATTAGTTAATTCTTTTGAATGAATTTTATCATTTACTGATTATTCTACTTAGCCTGTTTCAGTTGAATACTTGAATAAGATGTGATTGAACTTGGAAGGCTAACTTGTCCAAGACGATTTCATCCTTGTTTCTTATTAACTGAGAAAGGATGAGGTTAAGGGTGCTAACCTCAGGTGGCTTTACCCACATTTGTCCATCATACCAGCCACTCTCTTCGTAAGGTATGACTGCTGATAGTAGTCGATCACCAACATAACTCCATCCCTGCAATAGGAATAATAATATGGTTTACTTTCGTTAAAAATTCTACATCAAGCGGTGTATCAAACAAATATCATGCATGAAAATTGCTTTGAAGTCCCCATTGCTATTATTTTTGGGAGTGCCGTGCATTTGTTTCATGGAATCCTTACATACTGGGGAACCTGTACATTAAACAAGTATGTTCTCTTGTATTTGGGGACTGGAAACAAATAATATATATTGTGACCAGTAGAATTTAGTCCATGGTTGTCAGTATCATAACAGACCATGCAGTGGTTTTCTCATATAATATTGAAGTTTTGGCTATGAGCTTTTGCTACTGCTCAATGTCAAACTTCCACACATGCACTCCAGTAGTGATTATAAGATGAAGTAAGCTGAAAATAGTACCAGATAAATTCTTAAGACGATCAACGATACAACAAAAAGAGTTCCAGTTCCAGCAGCTAGCGCAAATTTTAGAGGATCCTGCAAGGTTGGAACAACTGGAGTAAAGACAAATGAAATACCTCTTGCTGGTGCTGATATATGCTTCTTGTTTAACTTTTTTAGTAATATGCCAGCGGATCTGTGTGTGATTTTGCTGACCGTTTGAGTATAGTCTTAGACATTTGGAAGCACGAGATACATTTTCTCTTCTAGTTTCTGAAAGATATGTTGGTCCCGAGACATTAATTATTATTATTATTTTCCGTACGCTACAACTCTATATAAAGTATCTGGCCATATCCACATATTTTTTATTTTGACTTTAAAACATTCAATATCTTACCCTTGATGGATTAAAGCTTGCAGCTGCAATAGGCACTCCTAGAGTTGTGAAAGTAACCAACCACAAACCTCCAAGACGAAGGAGGAAAGGCCCAGGTCCCAGTTCACCCCACGAGTATAAAACTCCGTCCTTCAGAGATGAGTACTCATTCACCTATTATGAAACCAAATAACTGTAAGTATGAATTTTCATGACATATTGCTTACAAGAAATAATGTGGGGGAATCTGTTCGAATCTGCTTCCCTTTCCCTTTTCTGTTCATTTTCTTTTTGGGCCAATTGCTGGGGTGCATAATAAGGGATGGCCCTGACTTTCCCTCAAAACCTCCTCTTACCCTTATGGGATTCGAACACCTTTTCAATCCCATGACTTAAAGTGGGCATAGGTACTACTTGGCTATAAGAGCCATTGTTTCCATAGCATATGAAGCATTTCACTCACTACTCATGATGCCAAATTTTCATTGTTATTTCTTTTATATTATCTGATTCATATATATAAGAAAACTGAAAAACTAGATTTGTTGTCACAAGGTTTCTTCAAGAGGGGTAGTGATTATTACCAACTGGACCTAGCTAAAGACAACGGATCCTGCTGAATTCTCATTCAATGGATAAGTTCATCTAATTTATGTCGACCATTGAAGAAATGGGATTGCTGCGGAAGGTACACAGAGAAAGTGAAAACATACCGGCCTTTGTTCATAAGGAACCTCGATTTCTGACCCAGGATCCCAACTCTGGCCACGGAAACCGCTTGTTTCCCCGCCTGCCTCGTCTTTCAAGGCTTTGACAGAAACCCCCTTGGGTAGCCTTCGAGCACTGCGGTATTGGATCAGCCATGAGCTGGAGCTGCTACCAACCTTCACTAACTTGACCTGTGGAGGACTGTAAAGCGGAGAGCAATATACATCTGCCCGGAGCATCTATTTCCCCAAGTTGAACTGAACCAAGCGCAGTTTAGGTGTACTCTGAATTTCTCTGTTCAACTGGCTTGAAGTTGGGGAAAGAGATGAGTGAGGTTTCAGCTCTTTAGTTAAAAGACATGGCTGTGTTTTTTCAAGGACCATGCATTATTTACGTGGAGGAAAACAACTGATCAGAATTATTTTTGTAATTTACTTGCAAGGAAAGGGTTTGTTTGGAGGGTGACCCAAGCCAGGTGGACAAAATGTGTGATAATTAAGGACTTGTATTTCATGGGTGGGACCACTCAATTGAACATGTGTGCAAGCCTCTCCTTTGTGGGCTCGTTTGGTACGGCGGACTGTTATGGACATGACTAAATCCTGGGACTATGTTGGATTAGCTCGGATTGGCTTAAGCTGGATTAAGTACTGACCTATGTTTGGTGCTGCGTCGGACTAAGAAGTTGGATTGTAAAAATAGTGAAGATCTATGTTTGGTACTCTGTCGGACTAAAAAATAAATATTTAATATTTAAATTTAATTAAAAAATTTAACCTATAAATAAATAAATAAAATTATAATATTTATTTTTTTGATCAATTCATCATTTCATTAAACCCACGCTTGTTGTCATTGTCTGTATTTAAAGTGAGAAAGTGAAACGTTTTCTTCTTCTTTTCTCTATTCTTTATTTTTTTTATTCTTTCTCTCCTCTCTCTCTTCTTTCTGATCTCATTTTCTTCTTTTCTTTTCTTCCTTTTTCTTTCCTTCTTTCTTCTCTTTGTTTCTGGTTTCATTATTTTCAGCTTTTCTCTATTTGGAACTTCTACGAATTGGAACTGCTTTTCTCTTCTTTTTTTTGGGTTTCATTATTCTCTTTCTTTTCTCTCTTCTTTATTTTTTTATTCTTTCTCTCTTCTCTCTCTCTCTCTCTTTTCTTTCTGATCTCATTTTCTTTATCTTTCTTTCCTTCTTTCTTCTTTCTGTTTCTAATTTCATTATTTTCAGCTTTTCTCTATTTGGAACTTCTACGAATTGGAACCGCTTTTCTCTTCTTTTTTTTGGGTTTCATTATTCTCTGTTTCTAGTTTCTTTATTTTCTGGTTCTTCTCTTTTACCAATTCCTTACACCTTTTATGATTCGTGTTGTTCTCTTGTGTACAGGCAGAGATGGCGAAGAGAGATGGTTCTGGGTTTTGTGGGTGGTTGGGGTGGCGAAGAGAGATGGGTCTGTGTGTGGCTTGCAGGTGGTGGTCATGAAGGAGAATAAATTCGGGGGAAAAGGGGGAGCGCTGGGCATTGGGTTTTGCCAGAGTCTGTCGATTTGGTTTGTGTTTTGATTCAAGGCCTAAGGAAATCCAGCCGGACTCGTGTGTTCAAAATAGCGATGGTGCTATTTTGCGAACTGCATTTGGGGCTCACTGGATTAGACATGCGAGTCCGGTTATTTTTTCACTGTTGGACTATGCAATCCCATTTAAGTTAATCCCTTTCCTTGCCAAACATGGGTTTTAAGTGTTATTTAACACAATCCAGTCCAATGAGGCATAGTGAGGCCTACCAAACATGCCCTGTGTGTGTACTTTTGGACCGTCTATTATGTAGGCTTGTAATTTAGATTATCCAAATGCCAGGGCCTTTGGAGATTTATTATTGTTATTATTATTATTATTTTATTTTTTGTGTGTGTGTGTGGAAACAGAGTGTTGGGGGGTGTTGATTGTGCAAATGCAATGTGGAATTCGTTACCTTCCACGCGGTTTTGTGTGCAATCTTTGGGGCCAAAGTCCGGACCCAAACGAGGGAGAAAAACCAGGGAGTCTGCAGTAAAAAAACAACAAATAGTCCAAATCCACCCAAATAAAAAAGGCTGTGTCTAAAAGGCAAAGGTACGTTTTTTTTGGGTCAATAGGTAAAAGACACATTTGTCACGGTAAAAAGTGAAAAAAGAAAATCCACGAACGATGAGAACGGCAAAGAATTGAGAGAACATGATGCGACCCCAGTGACGCTTAGGCTACCATTTTTCTTTTGTGGGTAATATCTTAGGCCAAGTGTTATTTCTTTCATCATACCCTTTGTTGATGCGAAAAAGTGGTTTGACACGTGGTTCGCCCAACTTAGTGATATTGTGTCTTCGGAAGGTAGTTAGTCTTCGGAAGATCAAGTTCCTGCAAAAAGGGAACGTTCGGGAAGACCTTGGGGTACCGGTGCGGTACCGGCCGAAGGCTCTCCGATGCTTAAGTAAGTACGGATTTAGTAAAGATTAGACTACAGATCAAGCGATAGCGTACCGTTGATCGTTCTGTCCCCTCCTTTTGGGAATAGGGGTCTCCTTATATAGGCCTGGGGAGGCGTGCATTATGTTCATATTTCCGATGTGGGACTGTGGGAGCTGGTTTAGAGCATGACGCGTGTCCTAGGTCAAAAGCGTCAGGAAGTGTAGGATTCGGTAGGGGACATGCCGAAGGGCATGTGATGTCAAGCTGTCGCTTCCGTCCACGTGTCAGGTGGTCATTGGTCGTTAATATACGGTATAAACAGTAGTCCCCCAAGTTCTCTTCCGAAGGTTCTTCGGAAGGGAATTTGGTTCCATCCTGAGGGTTCATAGAGGCCCTGCCGTTCGGCAAGTTTGTTTGTGGAAGGTTCCCCTGAGATCTGAAGGGTCGCCGATGCTGAGAGAGGTGAAGGCAGGGACGCTTCGTTTCCCGTGCCTGGCGCGTGGAGACGCTTCGCCTTCTGCACCCGGCGTGCAGAGACGCTTCGTCTTCTGTACCAGGCGTGCAGCTGACATCACCATCCACCGGGCGACACGTGGCCAATGAAGCGACGTCTGACGGCTGTAATTATGAGCCGTTTGGTTTCCCGAGGCGTACCGTTGCAGCCATCTCCCTATAAATAGAGGTTGCTCCAGGCGCAAAACTCACTTTGCATTTGAGAACTGAAGCGATAGCTCTGCGTAGGCGATTTTCGAAGAGTGTTAACGGCAAACAAGGCGATTTTCGCGCGAGTTTCCGGCAATCAAGGCGACTTTCACGCGAATTATCAGTAATCAGGGCGATTTCCGAAGCGTTTGAACGGCAACCAAGGCTACCATACTACACGAGGTAAAATACCGTTCGGTACCCTCAATTTTCTTTTAATTCTCGTATTTCGTGCATGCCTTCGTAGTATAGGCCCGGCCGATCGTCTTAGGAGCTTTCGTCCGGTAGTCTAGCGGACTATAGGTAGCGGCTTAGACATCGGTAGGGTAGTTCATTACCGAACCTTAGCCACCCTTTTTCCTTTTTCTTGTAGATGTCTTCTAGCGAGTCCTCCTTCGGCAGTGAGCCCAACGCATTCGATGAAGAGTTATCATCGGGCTGGGACACTTCTAGTTTGGCCGTGAGCTTTGATACCGAGGGCCAAGAGGACACCGATGTTAGAATTATCGGTGAGGAGGTGAACTCCGTTCCTGCTCATGGCGTCGGCAAAGGGCTGATGACGGGGCAGCCGCTTCCGCTAGCCGCAGTCTTCAAAGACGGTACCCGATTTGGTACCCCCGATCCCCTGCCGGAGGCTTCTACCTCTGGTCGTGATGAGATCATTGCTGGTCCCTCTCGGCCGAGGATAACAATCGTCCACCAGGAGCGGTCTAGGATACCGGTAGGCGTGCCGAAGAGAGCTCTATTCGGGGTCGACTATTTAGAGCCGAATAAGATTACCGAACGGGAGCTCCAAAAGATTAGGGCCGAATACCTCATTCCAGATTCGGTGAAGATGAGGATTCCGAGCCCTACGGAATGCCTTAGCGAACTCGGGGACGGTGAAGTCGCCTTCTTCACCGATATGCTGGTGCAAGGGGTCAGGTTGCCGTTGCAGCCTGCCGTTCAGAAGATCCTAGCCCAGATCGGGTACGCCCCGGGCCAATACAACCCCAACTTCTGGGTGGCCCTGATGGGGGTGATAGCAGCATTTGGGATCGCCGGGGAGGGGGAGCCCTCCTACGAGCAGTTCTCCCATCTCTACAGCATCACCAAATCAAAGAGTGCCGACCATGGGGGCTGGGTTCAGGCGAACTGTCTGAAGGCTTCCGAGCGGGGGCACTTCATCACCTCGGTACCGACTTCCCAGAAGTCGTGGAGGAATCGGCGGGTTCTACTCTCCGGGGATTGGGAATCGCCGTCGGGAGTACGCCCGCAGTTCCCTGTGCCCACGACTTTCCAAACCGCCGGTAGGGTTCCTAGTTGCCGATCGGTAGGCTGTCTTACTTTTTATTCCTTTTTATATCTGCTACTGATTCTTTCTTCGGACAGGCAAAC
>NW_023010101.1:0-44706 GCF_902201215.1 Prunus dulcis
CCGGGCAGTTCCTCGCTCAAGGTTACCGTCTCCAGTTCCTCAGCGGGTTGTGTGTGAGGTGTCGGGGACTCATCTCTTAGGTCGTCAACTGGTCCCGTACCGTTCGGTACCCCCTGTACAGACATGGTCTCGTCGGAGAGTTTGAAAGAGGCTGACTTGAGGGCCGTGGCGTAGCAAGTTCACGAGCTTAGCTGATTTTCTCGGACAGCTCCCGTGCCGTTGGGGGTCGGGAACTTCATCAATAGCATGTGGGGGGAAAGATGCGCCTTAACCCTGGTGAGTGCCGTTCGCCCAACTATGACGTTGTATGCTGTCGGGCAATCAACGATTAGGAACTGATCGTATGCCGTTGTTTTTCTTGGTGCGGTTCCGAAGGTATTTGGCAGTTTTACACTGCCGATCGGTTGGACTAGGTCCCCATAGAAACTTAACAAAGGTGTCAACTGCCGGTTGACCTGGTTGTCGTTTATTCCCATTTCTCGGAAAGCTTCGACAAAAATCACGCTCACGGAGCTCCCGGTATCGATCAGTACCTGTCCTACATCGTAGTCGGCAATTTCTGCTCGGATGATCATCGGGTCGTCGTGGGGATAGAGGACTCCCTCTTCCTCCTCTTCGCAAAATGTGATTGGTTCCCAATGAACTTTCGGTATTTCATGGTGCCGATTCACCTCTATGCCGAATACCTGAGGAAATTGTGCGGCGCGCACATATTGCTTCATTGAATGGTTGCTAATTCCCGCGATGGTGGGGCCACCACTGATAGTGCTTATCATGTTTATCTATCGAGTCGGGTTTGGCGCCGGCGCCGGTGGCTGCCGAGCGATATACTGATCTAGCTTCCCTTCTCTGATCAATCGTTCGACAATCTTTCTTAGGCTTATACAGTCTTCCGTATTATGGCTGTTGTGCTGATGGTATCGGCAGAATTTACCAAACCCCGGTTGTCTTGCCGATTGGGTCTTCGCAGATTTGGCTTTGGTATTATTTCTTGTTCGTTCATCAGAACGACCTCATAGGTAGTGTTCAATATGGTAAAGACTTCGTTGCCATGGTCAAGATTCAGCAGGGGCACTCGGTTGTCGTTGCGACCATACCTCCCTTTTCCCTTCTTTGGGAGGTCTTTTCGATCGGCACGGTTGTCTTTCCTCTTATGACCTGCTGAATATGGGTCGTCCCTCTCGTAGGATGGCGCCTTTGCCGGATAAGCACTTGGTTCTGTATCTTCTCGGCGTGCCGAAACCCCAGGTTTCGAGTTGAAGTATTCAGCTTTGGCGTGGACTGCTGCCTGCTTCATCAGTTCGTCGTACGTGCGCCAGTTGCTACTGCGCACTAGGTATCGAAAATGCGAGGACCGAAGGCCACTCTTGAAGGTGCCGTAGGCTGCCCTATCGTCTGTTTCTGGACACCTTGAGTATTCATGATTGAAGCGCGCTGCGTATTCTCTCAACAGTTCCTCCTCTCATTGCCGAATCGTGTACAGATCATCGGCAGAGTAAAGACGGTCCGTTTGGATCATGAAGTGATTGAGGAAAATTTGCTGCAGCTCGTCGAAGGAATCTACCGTTTCTGGCTCCAACCGGTAGAACCAGTTCAGGGCTACTTCGGTAAGGGAAGACGGGAATAGCAGGCATTGCCCTTCATCGCTCAGGCCCTTGCATCCAATGGCGGACTAAAATGAGTGAAGGTGTGTTAAGGGGTCCTCTGTTCCCGTATAAACGGTATAAGCAGTTGCTGCACTTCCCTATCCTGCCGAGAACGCCGGATGTGCCTGGTTTAGTAATCAAGAGGTGTGTTGAGGAGCCGGCAATTTCTGAGATTCCATTTTAAGTTGCATAAGGGAATACCTTTCTTCTCAATTGATGCATCCAGCATTTATCCACGAATGAACAAAGCTGGATTTATCTAATGCTTTCATTCCACACATATATTTTGTCTATGATTCTTCTATCCCATTCATTGGAATTGATGTATGTTGGAGACAAAATGTAACAGATTTATCTATTTCATCATTTCCAATCAAGGTTTATTGAAAATCAGACATTAATTGTAAATAGGCATCCAAATATGTCCAACATATTTCTGTTAAAAGATTGTGTCTCATTTTGAAAGATTATGTCTCATTATACTAGTGATCTTGCTGGTATTGGCAAGGTACAAGAATACTACTGATGTTGCTGGTATTGGCAAGGTACAAGAATCCCAGCATGTCTAAATCATGTGAAGTTGTTGCAACTCAACTGCAGGAATTTTGATAATCCTGCAAAAAGCATGAAATGGGATTTGGAACAATTGAAACTGCAAGATGAAAAGTTTGATGGGTAGCGATAGTATCATCCATATTTTGTAGTTTTCGAACTCTTGTCTAGATTGCAAATGGATTTTTGTTCTTTGAAACTAGGAAAAAGACGCCACAAATTACAACTTTATTCTTTGTTCACGAAAGTGCATTATTATTGTCATTGCATGACCGAATAGCTACTACAGATGTCGAATGTTCAATTTTATCCACCAAAAATTACAAAGGGCTTCTCATAGCAAAAAAGATAACTAGAACTTACAATGTGGACTAAGGCCACTTCGTATACCCGGAAATCAAGCACCATTCAACAAAAACGAAGCTCACTACTCCGAGGTAGAATTTTACATCGAATGCACAGGTGCTGGAAGCAACCCATCTAAGGATTTCAGGATGTATCTCCCTTCATGGACTGAAATTCGTGATCTAAGCAACGAGGAGCTCATCATCACTATTGATCGAGAAAGAAAGAGACACTCGGAAGTCAACAACCATGCCTATGATCATTCCCAATGCTCGAAGGTGATGCTGCCAGATGGGTGCACTGTGTACCGCTTATGACGGGGTTGGGGGCTTAACCGTATCCTACGGGAGAGCCCCGAGTATGGAGGAGAAGCTATGCAAGCAGGCAACCGTAGGAGTCCAGATGACAAGGCACCCCTCCCTGCCTTGTGCTTTCCAAGAGCCAATGATAGCACCCAATCACGTGCAAGATGGATCGATGGCAGTAGCTGAGCAATTGGAAACAATCAATTTAAGTGATGACCAACTAGCGGTTATGGATGATGCCTCCCTTTGATTCCTCATTCTCAAAGGTTCTCTAGACCTGAACTAGCAATAACCAAAGGAAAGAGGTAGGTAGCTCTGGTTTTGCACGCATAGAGGAGAAAATCAGAAACGGAAAGAAGAAAGAAAGAAAAGGAAATAAAAAAATTAATAAAATAAAATGGATTTGATGGAAGCATACCTGGGGAATATGCAAGACTATTGGAAGATAATCATGGCAGCACACACGCGAGAAACGAAAAGGTCACGTCAACAACGTGGGTTTGATTTTTTCTTTTTGGGACGGGTTTGATTATTTGACCCATCTCAATATTTGCTCATAGCCCCAATAATCAATGGGGCTATTGTTGAGGGCCAAAAATCCAAGGGGCTAAGCCCATATTAATTCTTGGCCCAACACAAATAATTGAACGCAAAGGAAGCTCAATCGGGACAAAAGAGAATTTGTAGGACACAACAATACAAGCTATGGGCCACGTATTATGCCAAGCAAGCATGTACAAAAGAGCCGAGAGCATACCAACTTTACAAAACCACGCTCGCATATCCATTCGGTGTTACTTGGCCCGATTATAGCCTATCGCGGCATAATAATAAAACTCAAGCACAAGCGTAAATGTCATGCAAGAAGAACCATTATTCTAACACCAAGCTATGCCACAAGCTTAAGTGGGCCTAAGACAGAAAATTACCCGGGGCTTGCTGAGAAAGTTGTGGAGTGGATGGGTACAAGCATTCACTAGGCCCATTTAAGGGATCAAGGAATGAGAATTTTGGGCTACTTGGGAGCACCAAAACTTGAACCCATTTCTTTGCCCCAAAAACATGGGCTAGCATGAGAGAGAAAACATGACCCAATGCCTTAGGAATAATACAGTAGTTTGCTTAGAAAACCCAATGTTAATTAGAATGCCCAAATACTTTGTTAAAGACGCAACAGGCAAACTGCTTCCAGCAGCTTGATGAAAACAAGCGGACCAGTTGCTAAAGAGTAGAATATCACCGACCCATGGCCTTGGGAAAAGCCCAGCCCAACACTCTATAAAATATCTAGCAAACAAGTTTAGCCTTTGCCCAAAGGAGTTAACGGAAGCCAACACAAAAACCAGTGGAAATCCATGCAAGCAAGAGGTTTACCCGTTGGGTAAACATCATGTCCGTTCTCACCTTTTTCCCTGTTAGCTCCCATAGGAAAAATAGAGAAGAAAGTTAGTGGCACTTCACCCCTACGGAGAAAGACTAGCCATGCTAAAACCTTGGAACCACAAAGCACTCCTTACCTATGCACCTTGGACGGGAGAATTTCACCAAAGAAGATAAAGTGGAAAGAAGTAACGAAAAAGGAAGGAAAAGGTTAGATGAAATTAGGGTTCTTTGTGGCTATAAAAGAAGGCTTTTGCTACCCAGAAAACCAACCCATTCAAGGCCTGACCAAGCTTTGTCAGGCAACTGAAAATTTACTCAAGCCACCCAATCTTCTTCTTTGTTTGTTTTCTTCTTTCCTTAAGGAAGAAATCGTTCTAATCTTCCTCTACCCACTTCAAACCCTTGTTCTTTGTAAGAAATTCATGCTTCCCTCTCTCTCAAATTGCTAAACTTGTGAATGCTCAGCTTCCATGCCACAAGTTTCTCAAGCTAAGACATTAATCGATTTATCATGTTTATTTGGCTATTGGTGCAAAAAACCTGAGAGTGTTTTTCTAAAAGTTTCATCAGACTTTTCAAAAACTCTTTTGGGAGCTTGGTTTCGAACTCAGACCCTTGGGGAATTTTGTTTCTTTTTCTTCTTACAACAGCCCAAGTCCATTCTTCAGGCTGTTGGAACAAAAAGGCCCCTACACACCTCAAGTAGGATATCCACTTCTCTCTGAGCTGAAATTTCAAAGGCATATATTTTCAAAAGAGGAACAGACACACTTCAGTTTGAACAAGTAAGATACAAATCTACACACAAGTACAAATTGTGCTTTTTTATTTTTATTTATTTTTATGAATAGATAACCGAAAATAAAAATGAGAGAAGAAAAGTTCAAACCGATGAAATACTCTTAAAATATAGGATTTATGGTTGTTTGCTTAAGAAAAATTATTGTGCCCAACCCTTTCATGTTTTTATAACTACACCAATACCATGCTGATTCCAATCAAAGAAAATTTGTACTTAAAATTATCTTTTAATCCCAATTCTTGAGAAACGAATTTTTAAAATTATGATTCGCACTGAGCTAATATGCCTCTGTGCGGGGCTCCCTTTGGGGGCCCACATGCATATGGGTCACATCTGGACGATTCCCCAGCACAATTTTCTTTACATGTGAAGAAGTTTGATGTGCACAAGCTTTATGTGTAGTTTAGGCAGGCTAAAGAGTTCGGTTCATTACTACAAAAATTGAAATAGACGACGGGGGATAACCGTCGTCTTTTTGTATTGAAAAACGTTGTTATATCAACCGACATCTTTTGAATGACAAAGTACGACAATGCATAGTAGTCTATTACATGCAAAAACGACGCTTTTACTACAAACTGTTGTCTATTAACTGTAAAGACAACGGTTTTTTGAAAAGAACTGCCGTATGTTATTTCTAAAGAAGCATAGGTTCAACGAGATCTACAAGACAAAGAGCACGAAGGGCTGAGAATTTCAAAAGAATGGCGGCTAGGGTTTGGAGCTTCACAATTATTAGGAGCTTTAGGATAGAGATTGAAAAGATGCGAACTAGAGGGGTTCACGAAGGGCCGCAAATTCACTTAAGCAAAATTTTCATTAGCCCGTCTTGGAAAGGCGACCGTGACTTCTTTCAACCGTTGTGCTATTAAAATCAACTAATTTGAAAGACGAAGGTGACTTCTTTCAACCGTCATGCTATTAAAATCAACTAAGGGTTTCGGACTCCATAACGACGGTTATTATAACACCAATCATGGTTTGTAATGGTTTTTTAAACCACAAAGGTTTTTTCATTTTGCGTCATTTAACGGTTTTATATAATTGTGGTAGTGGTTCTACATGAGGTCATTGAAATAACGAAAATTGGGAGAGTAAATGAAACTGCCCTTATATGCATCTTAAACAATTATTCCCTGACCTCATTACCAAATTTAAGAAGCATGGAATATTCCTTCCAATCAAAATCTAAAAAATTACAAACTTCCCAGTGATATTTGAATACCCCTATTCCCCCAAACTGAGTTTGAGGGATACCTTGACGGATTCATCATTTGAATATGCCTCTGCAAGGAAATGGTTTAAGACAAAATGCAGAAGCAAGCAATGCACAAAATGTTCTAAACATACTACTAGCATATAATCCTCAATTTATAGGGACTGTTGAACTCAATGGCAAAAAGAACGAAAACCCTTGGAAATTTTTGTAACCCCAAAATGTTTTTCATTACAAATAACGAACATAGAGTAATGCTTCAATTCCCAATGAGGTAAACTAAATCTCAGGAAAAATCCACCTCTGAGGTCTCAAACGTTATACACATCAAATGGTTTCAGAGTAACTTACATAATTTTATAACTAACTAGAACACATGGCACCTGTAAGTTATATTTCAAATTCTTTGACGTGAGAACTCATCCTCCCTAACACGATGCGTCCATGATTTTCCCATCAATTGATGATGGTCTAAGTTAATGGATGAGACTATTTGAGGAGTCTAAATATTTAAGGGAGACATTGACCAAAAGTTCAATAGTAACCTTTGAAATCTCACAAAATTTAGGGGGGCATGCTATAACATTTCTTTACCATATAATAACTAATATGCCACCTTGACTATCTGCAGAATCATCATCCTCTCCAAATCCCTCAGCAATCAACTTCATCAAGTTATGTGCCACCTTGACATTTACCAAATCTCCCGCATGTTCAAAGACTTTATTCATGGTCTGCAGAGAAGGAGTATCAGGCATGGATGACATCTGGTGTTTAATAAGCAATAACAAAATACTCCCATGATAACTAGAATATAAAAGGCAACATGTATTACTCTTACCTGGATAAACCATTGATTACTTGGTGGAAATAGCTCCGCACGCTCCACACATGGAGAAGCTATATATGTTTTTTAATTGTTATCATTAATGCTAACCAATATCAATCATACGATCCACAATCACTTCCACGTCCTGCATGATTTGAAACCAATCCATCAAACCCAACAAAATTCTCTCAACTCTAAGCAATCAGTGCCCATATATTTATTGCTCTGCTATCTCTAGACTAATCTTTATTAGTCGACCAAGGGCATCGATGCCCATACATTTCAAATTATGACTGTCACTCTGTCCACCAAATATACAACAAGGAATTGGTGTTTTAACTCTCCAAATAATCTACATGCAGACTATAATTTGCAGGAAATTACACTGAAAAATACAAAATCTTCAAACCTTCAAAAAGCTTGAGATTACTTGAGCACCCTGTTCTAACAACTTAGGATTTGGATATATGGCAGAAACGCAACAAATACACTCATAAAGTACAACATTTCCCATATTATTGGTAGAATCGCACTTCCTAAAAATATCGCTGACTACCATATACATCTTCTCACTCGATTGCTTATCACCACTCCCCAACAATGCCAAGATCTTCAACAATCTAATCTACATTATCAAACTAATTCCGTTACTACATTACATTACAACAAACAACAAACAAAGCTCATTATTTCAATTCCTGTATCACACCAGAAACTTCCCACATTAATAAGCTCAACTTCATTGAAAGTAAGTAAAACCTGAACAGATGGCGCCGGCAACTGAGGGTAATCGTAGGTCTTGGGCAACTTGCGCTCGGCGACTAGTTTGAGAATGCTGACAAAGCTGACCACCAAATCCTTATAAGAATTCACATTGATGGTAATGGGATCGAACAAGGGGCAGACCGTGGCACCCATAACTCCCCGATCGTTATCACAAAGCCGCTTCTAGAAATTCGAGACTAGATGCGAAACCGAAGACTACTATTCTGATAAAAGCAGTGAAGCGCCATGATGACCTTCTTCCTTCCTAACAGCCTCCTTGGGAAGGGCCAGTCTCGTCGTTGATGAGCTTGCAAACGGCATTGAGAGCAGCAGAAACGACAAGGTAATTGTCCGACTTGAGATCCTTCTGGATGGTGTTGACGATCAAGATGATCAAATCGTGATCGTCGCTGAGGAAGAGCAAAATGGTGAGGTAACCGGTGCATTTGAGCAAGAGATCTTGGGTCATCTTGAAGGCGTGGATGTAGGCAAAGGAGCCGTTGTGGTTGAGCATTTCGACGTAGATGAGGCGGATGGTGTATTCCTTCATTTTGCACTTGGGGATTTCTATCTCGGAGAGACATCATTATAGGGTTTCGATCTCGAGGAGGAAAATGCGCTCTTTTTCGGCCTTGGATCGAGCTTTGCCGATGGACTTGACGAGGTCCAGGAACTCCTTGAATTGGCGAAGCTGACTTGAGAGCCCATCACAAGCTCTCGCCCTATGGTCTTCACCTGTTCCATTGCTGCTGATGATTGGTGGAGTTAGGATTTTGCACTTGCCAATGCGATGGAGATTAGGGTATGAATTTGGCGCATTAAATTGGTGAATAATTTGGACTGAGTTCGATTGCTTGAAGCAGCAGAAGAGAGGAGAGGAGAGAGGAGAGAGGAGAGAGAGAAGCAAAAGGTTCTTTTAGAGCACTTCTAGTAGTTGCCCCTTGCCATGTCAAGGGGCGGCTAGGGCAGCTACTATTTACGTGAATAGTGGCTGCCCTTGCCATATTAATGTGTGTTTTCAGCAGTTCCCCTTTGCCATGGTAGATACTATTCATTTGTTTTTTTCACAACTTTTTTTACTTAAACAATTAATTTGGATAGTATTTTCGGATAAGATTTTTGGGTTCTTACGTGTCAATACTATTCATATCGGATAAGATTTTCGGTTTCAAATTTCAAATAAATTTCAAATTTCAAATTTCAGATAAATTTCAAATTTCAAATTTCAGATGAATTTCAAATTTCAAATAAGATTTTCACCCTATAAAATTGCGTCACGTGTCATCTCTATCTGCCTAAATTTTTCTATAAAACCAGAGGCTCAGCTCATACCTCCTACACCAGATCTCTATATTTTCATTTATCAGATTTTAGATTTCATTCTCCATTCTCAATGGCAGACATGCAAGAGGTTTTGGTGAGGCAAGAGCGAGAAACTAGAGAAAGAACGGGTAGACGAGCTGCAAGCAAAAGGTTGCAGAGAGAACTAGATGAGCAACTTCGCATAGTAGTGTCTTTGCTTGATGAAGAAAGCTAGAGCTGCCGTGGTTCAGGAGAAAGGCTTGGCCTGAATGTGGACAGACATAAACATTCTCGGGGTAAGAATCTTCTGGAAGATTATTTTATCCCACATTCTCTATACTCTGATGTTCATTTTCGAACGAGATATAGAATGCAACCCCTTTTGTTCAATAAAGTCATGCATGATATTTGCAATTATGATGAATACTTTGTTCAAAAGAAAAATGCTGCTGGAAATTTGGGATTTCTTCTCGAGCAAAAGTTCGCAGCTGTGATACCAATGTTGGCGTATGGGTCATTTGCTGATTAGGTAGATGAAATTGCCCGGATGGGGAAGTCCATTGTTTTGGAGAGTTTGGTGCGATTTTGTGATGCAATGGAAGCTCTGTATACTAGGGACTACTTGTGCAGACCTACGCCCAAGGACCTGCAACAACTTCTACAAAAAGCTGAGTCTAGAGGGTTTCCTAGAATGATTGGTAGCATTGACTGCATGCACTGGCAATGGAAAAATTATCCAACTACTTGGCAAGGGGATTACGGAAATAGGAAAGGGCAGAAAGTATCATCCTTGAAGTAGTTGCTGGATTCGATACATGGGTTTGGCATGCCTTCTTTGGAGTTGCTGGATCTCAAAACGATTTGAACGTCCTGGGTCAATCCCTGTTCAATGATGTTTTGAGAGGTGAAGCCCCAAATATCACCTATAAAATCGACAATACCGTCTACCAAAATAGGTATTATCTAGCTGACGGCATCTACCCAAGGTTGACCATATTTGTGAAATTAATTCCACATCCTCGATCCCGTAAGCAAAAATTATTTGCTGCCTATAAAGAGGGTTACAGAAAAGATGTGGAGAGGTGCTTTGGTATCCTCCAAGCTCGGTGGACTATTATTAGGGGCGCGACGCGTCTATTTGACGAGGAGCTGCTTAATTAGGAGCATAATGATGACTTGTATCATCCTCCATAACATGATTACGCTGTTGATGAAGTGTATGAACCAAAACCCATGAACACGGCTTTGACACGAATTTATAAAAAAACCATGGGGCCAAATGGAGAACCAGTGCAGCATGAACCGTTGGTCAGGGACGGTACTTTCATGCCCTGGATGATTGATCTCTACACGGAGATGCAATCGTCGTATATTCATGAACGTCGTCAAGTTGACTTGATGGAGCATTTATTGGTGGTGAAAGGCAATGAAGGTGAATGATGTGCAGTAAAGATGTTTTTTTTAAAATTTATTATGTTTATGTTGTATTTCTAGTTATGTTTTGGTTGTGGTTGTTTATTTTTTATGCTTTGGTTGTGGTTTGCTTTTTATGTATGGAATGTTTTGAATAAAAAAGAATTTTGTTGAATATTTTCTTTATTCACTAAAAGAAAATCAATGCAACTAATAAAATAAAATACAAGAATTACCACTAATTTTTTAAACAAAACATAAAATACAATGAAATGAAAGGCAAGCAAACTAACTCAATGGTTTTGATCATTTAACCAATCCGTGTTGCTAGGTCCATCGTCACAAAAAAGTCTTCGTCTCATAACATCCCTTCATTCTGGCTTCCAAAATTATTCTGTTTCAGGGGACATATAGCTTGTATCCATAGCCATGGTTTCCCGATCCGTTTTTTCAATGTTTTGTTGCCGTACATCCATTTCTTTTACATATTCTTGTTGCATTGCCCTATCGTGCTCTTGGGTTTTCATGTCCATTTCAATTCTCATGGCTTGGTGCCTTGAAATTTCCCCCAAAAATTTAGATGCATTAATTCTTGGTAGAATTACTCCCTCTCTTCGCCTTCGCCGCCTTCTACCCAATAGGCCTCGGCTCCTTTTCGATAGGTGAGCCTTGACTCATTGGGGAATCCATAGGTGAATCCGATGCCGGTGAACCATGAAGTGGCGTCTCGTTCAACACCACTGTCAGACCCGTTGGAATAATTCGGAATCTCTTACAATTCTTCACCGCCTCCCAACATTGGGTATGGTTGATAGTTTTTTTGCCTTGCCCAGTAGCTCCATACCACATTTGTGCTTGCATAATCTATATATATATATATATATATATATATATAAAATTGGAAATGCAAGAAACTTTAGAAAATATTGGCAATGCAACAAGTATATCACAAAAATTGGAAATGCAGAAAACTTTAAAAAATATTGACAATGCAACAAGTATTAAAAAAAAAAATTGAAAATGCAAGAAACTTTAAAAAATATTGGTAATGCAACAAGTATAAAAACAATAATGAAAATGCAAGAAATTTTAACAATTTATTAGAAATGCAAGAAATATTAACAAAATATATAAATTGCAAGAAACATTTAAATAAATAAAGAAGAGTTAAGTAAAATCAACATGACCCGTTGGTCAAGGACGGTACTTTCATGCCCTGGATGATTGATCTCTACACGGAGATGCAATCGCCGTATATTCATGAACGTCGTCAAGTTGACTTGATGGAGCATTTATTGGTGGTGAAAGGCAATGAAGGTGAATGATGCGCAGTAAAGATGTTTTTTTAAAATTTATTATGTTTATGTTGTATTTCTAGTTATGTTTTGGTTGTGGTTGTTTATTTTTTATGCTTTGGTTGTGGTTTGCTTTTTATGTATGGAATGTTTTGAATAAAAAGGAATTTTGTTGAATATTTTCTTTATTCACTAAAAGAAAATCAATGCAACTAATAAAATAAAATACATGAATTACCACTAATGTTTTAAACAAAACATAAAATACAATGAAATGAAAGGCAAGCAAACAAACTCAATGGTTTTGATCATTTAACCAATCCGTGTTGCTAGGTCCATCGTCACAAAAAAGTCTTCGTCTCATAACATCCCTTCATTCTAGCTTCCAAAATTGTTCTGTTTCAGGGTACATATGGCTTGTATCCATAGCCATGGTTTCCCGATCCGTTTTTTCAATGTTTTTTTGGCGTACATCCATTTCTTTTGCATATTCTTGTTGCATTGTAACCAAGCATCCCCCATTGGTTCTATGACCGATTCATAACTCGAAAGTTTTTCTGGTCCTTTGCTAATCTGGGCTAAAACTCCGGAAATTAGAAATGCCAAAATCGAGAAACGAAAGAAGACTTCCATCTCCAAGTTTAACTCAGACGTAGCTCGCTTCTTTTTGGGTGTGAAGCGGTGTCAAACCAAAATACCCAACAGGCATTAGCTCTCCTTGAAAAGGAGGTGATCCAGCCGCACCTTCCAGCATGGAAAAAAATTAGAGGATTCATTGGTTGTATTTATAGAAAAAAAAAAAAAATCAGTATTTAAAAAAAAAAATTTCGATATTTTTTCATTTTTTTATTACACAAAAATTGGCTGCCGTTGGATTGGAGCAAAAATTATGATCGAAGAGCCTAGGACGTGACACGTGGCACAAAATCCCACATCAACCAACGGAGAGAGGGTGATGTGCCTTATATGTGCGCACCCGCATCCATCTAGCACGAGGCCTTTTGGGAGCTCACTGGCTTCGGAGTCATAGGAACTCCGAAGTTAAGCTAGTCAGGGGCTAGAGCAATTCCAGGATGGGTGACCCACTGGGAAGTTGCTCATGAGCTCCCAGAAATAAAACCCTGCGGGCAGAGAAGGGGGCCCAAAGCGGACAATATCATGCTACGGCAGAGCCGATCCCGGGGTGTGACAATTTGGTATCAGAGCCACTCTGCCGTGTGGTGCGAGTGTGCCGACGGGGACATCGGGCCCTTAAGGGATGTGGATTATAAGATCCCACATCAACCAACGGAGAGAGGGTGATGTGCCTTATATGTGCACATCCGCATCCATCTAGCACGAGGCCTTTTGGGAGCTCACTGGCTTCGGAGTCGTAGGAACTCCGAAGTTAAGCGAGTTCGGGGATAGAGCAATTCCAAGATGGGTGACCCACTGGGAGTTGCTCGTGAGGTCCCAGAAACAAAATCGTGCGGGCGGGGCCCAAAGCGGACAATATCGTGCTACGGCGGAGCCGATCTCGGGATGTGACAATTTCAAATTTTTTTAACATTGGCGCGTGCAGCCAGGGCACTGGCGTAAGCATCACCCGTGTTGCGGGGGCCCATCTCGCACCCGGGCCTCCCCCCTCCCCCTCCCCCCAAAACCCCACTGCGGGAAATGCTCTTAGAGGGTGTATTCAATTGAGATTTTAAAAGACTTTACAGAGATTAAAAACGTCTTCTAGATTTAAGCAGAATATAATTACTTATATGATTTTTCTTAATGGATTTCTATAATCAAGATTTTTTACTTACGAATTTTAAAGTTTCTATTACAAGATTTATAAGATTTGAAAGGACCACGTATATTTCTTTTGGAGTTGACATAAGATTTTTTTAGAAAAAATAGAACCTTAAAAATGAAACGCTAATATTGTTTCTATCTCTTCACCATCCCGACACCCACAAAGCCAACCTTCACTCTCGGCAGCCCACCCTCCCACAGTCACCACACACTCTCTTATTTGTGTATTGATGGAGTTGCATTCCAATTTTGTATGGATTTTGCAAGTAAACTATTTATCAGTACTTTAAGGGGCAACTTGGAGATTGAGATTGGCGATACATGGTCACCAAACACATCATGTGGAGTCTTGAAATCAAGAACCCGGCTAGGAGTACGATTAATCAAATAGGCAGCAGATAAGACAGCATGCCCCCAAAGATGATGGGGAACAGACATGTCCAACATAAGGAAGCAGGCAACTTCAAGTAACTGACGATTCTTGCGTTCAGACACACCATTTTACTGAGGAAGTAAATGGGGTTGTCTTTTGATGAATAATACCTTGAACACGGAAGAAAGATGTCAAACTGTTATTCACATATTCACCTCCATTATCAGTCGGAAATACTTTGACCGGAGCATGAAACTGAGTAGACACCACAGTATAGAACTCTAGAAGGATGGAAGCAACATCATGTTTATTTTTCAGCAAGAAAACCCAAGTAAGTCGGGTACAATCATCAGTAAATGTGACGAACCAACGAAATTCATTTGAAGTAACGCGAACCGGACCCCACACATCAGAATGCACCAAATCAAAAGGCCTTGCAGCTTTACTGTCACTCAAAGGAAACAGACGCTTAAGGTAGCCAAATGACGGGTGTCCTAAGCGACGATGCCAAAACCAAATTTGATGTTTGTCTTTGACACTGCAACTTTGAACAGTATTAACGACACGATCGCAAACTGGTGCAGAAGACCATGTCAAATAATATAACACCCTATCCGTTTACCATGCCCAATCGTCTCGTGACTCTTGAGATTCTGAAAAGAGCAATGCATAAGATAGAAAGTAGCAGAAGCATTAAGTGTGTCAAGAATCGACTAACAGATAACAATGGATATTGAGAACTAGTAATGCGCGAGACATGGACAGAGTAGGAGTGAGAGATTGTGCCCTCACCAGTAATTGGAGAAGGCAAGCCATTAGCACTAGTTATGTATGGGTCACAGGTGTTACCAGACAATTGATCAAAACATTTAGCATAATAAGTCATATGATCAGAAGCACCAATGTTAATTATCCAAGTATTGGAGCCAGTACCAGGAATAGAATCAGAAACACACAAATTTGCAAAGGCAGCAGCAACAACACCAACAATGGAGTTATCATCCATGATCGCAGTAGAAACTCAACAGATCACGACAGAGTATACAACAAAACACAGCAGATGCACAAATACGGCAGATGCACGAAGACATGCATGAACACAGCAAAGTACACAACGGAACACAGCAAAGGCACAAATACGGCAGATGCACGAAGACATGAATGACACAAACACAGTAGAGGCACGAACACTACAACACAACACACAAACCTAGGAAGGCACACACGGCACATGTAGAGAAAAAAAATATGGGGATAGAACAAAGGTGGGCACAACGCACAGGTCACCAGAAGAAGTTGGCTTTGATACCAAGTCAAACAATATGGGTAGAATATTTTTCAGGTTATATTTCATTACACAAAATAAGGTCTTTATAGTACAAGGATGTAATCCTAGTATGGTCAAAAGGAAAGAAATATAATCCTAATAAACTAGGACATAAATATTGTAACACCCCGACCCCAAATTTTCCCGAATTTAACCCGTAATTAATTATTTAATTATTTTAGGGTATTTTAGTCACATTTTTAACCGGAGAGAGTTTGGGACCGTGACTTGTATTTTTGGATAGGTCGTGCTGAGACGAGTTCATAGACACGTAGTGGGCTCGAATCGGAGTTGTAACGAGAGAGATATGGTCAAAAGAAACCCAGTGGCACAATCGTAAATATTTCGAAATGGGATATTTTATAAAAATCTGGTTTTCTCTCTCTCTCTCTCTCTCTCTCTCTCTCTCTCTCTCCGCGACTTCTCTCTCTCTCCCGTCGGCCCTCTCTCTCTCTCTCTCGTATCTCCGGCCACCGACCGCGGCTGCGGTCGGGACCGGTGCCAAAAGGACCGGCTCGGCCTCGGCGTCACGACCCAGCCCTCCCCCCGAGATCGGCCGCCGCTCCAGCCGCCGGAAAATGGCGATTTTCGCCCGAAACTTCGCCGGCTCCGATCTCCCTCCTCCGGCCGCCATTTCTGGCGATCAAGGTATGGAAATTCATCCTCTCTGCATGCTCTAGCTGATGGTTGGGTAGGAATTGATCGATTTGTAGCGTAGGCAATTCGATTTTCGAATTGAAAATCGGCCGAACTTCGGCCGCCGTGTTTGGCCATTTCCGGCCACTTTTTGGGGGTTGTCCAAGAACAAAAGTGACTCCAAATGGGGTGTTTTACCTAGGGTAGGAGTTTGGAGTCTCGGTTCCAAGATTTTTCGACGGACCGTAATCGCTTTGGACACCCGGTCTGCCCGCGCGTGTGGCGGCGCGTGGGCGAGGGTGGCGGCATGTCTCTGGTCAGTTTTGAGGTCCTCGTGCCGTCACGAGCACGTAGGATTTCGCGGATCTCAATTCGGACGTCGTTTGACTATCGAACGGATATCGCCTATACGGGCGTTATCCGGGTTCGATAGGTTGGGACCGTTGGATGGTCCCGAAATTAATATATGTTAAACTAGGTATTTCTAGGATCGTGTAGGAATTCACGGATCGTGAATCGGGGCCCCGGATGTCCGATTTAATATTTTAAAGTTTATATTTTATATTAACCGTTAGATCGTGCGATCGTGAGCGATCCGACCGTCCGATCTGAACCAAATTGGTAGGACAAGTGTCCTATAATTTATAGAACCCATAGGAACTTTCGGATCGGAATTTGGAGGTCGTAGGTCCCGTGGGCCCGGTGGACCAGGGTTAGGGTAGCTTGACCCTTGGTTGACCGCGAGTCCCCCGGAGTGATCTCACCTTCCCCATGGGATTACCTGGGACTAGACTATTGTTGGAGTTTACGCAGGGGTAGAATATGTGTATTTACCATTAGATTGGGTATGGTTATACTAGGGTACCGCAGAGTCTAGAATGTCAGTTAGGAGTGCTATACGCACTACCTCAGGTACCTCCCCGGAATTTGGATCCACTTCGAGTACCACCAAGTGAAAGTTAGGTCGCACGTGGCGTAGGTTATCCGGCGTGTCGACAGGCCCCATACGTGGCGTTGGTTGTACCGGCGTATGGGGAGATTTATGATATAATGTTGAGGTCCCGCGTGGCGTAGGTTATCCGGCGTTGGGACAGACCCCATACGTGGCGTTGGTTGTACCGGCTTATGGGGAGTTATGTGATATGATGTGCAGGTCTCACGTGGCGTAGGTTATCCGGCGTTGAGACAGACCCCATACGTGGCGTTGGTTGTACCGGCGTATGGGGAGATATGTGATAGTATGGTATGGTCGCACGTGGCGTAGGTTATCCGGCGTGTTGACAGACCCCATACGTGGCGTTGGTTGTACCGGCGTATGGGGAGACTATGTGGAATACAGAGAAATGAGATGAGGTATCGCTTGAGAGTGGAATTAGGTTTTACGGGAGAACTACGTGTGGCTTGATCCCTCAAGGAGGGTACGTAGGCAGCCTAAGGTTATTAGGTGCAGCCGCGGACTATTATTAGTCATAAAGGGGTATTTGATTTGTTGGGTAGTTGTTTAAGATTTATTGGAAGGCCGAAGGCCATTTGTGTGTATTGCATGAAATTAGATTGTGCATGCTGCCAGTTGGGAATAAAATGTGTTTTTATGCAGGTATAAATTTTGGGAAATGTCCAATTTATAGGGGAGACTCTGCCGAAATTTCGGCAGAAAGTCTCGGTCTTTAGTAAGTGGGCCCGGCACCAGGGTGATGTCAGGAATTCCAAGGGGTTCGTCTCGGGTTTTGGGAAAATTCGGGACGGGTCCTTTCAAATATCATAATTAAGCTAGGATCTCGCTAACACTATAAACCACTCAACAACATACTGTAGAATCACCTGTTGAGGCTCAATAGGCATCACAAATCCTTGCTCAAAAATAAGTTTACAGCGCCACTTCCAAAAATATACCAAACACAAACAGCAAAAACCATGTACCAAGGCATATCATCACAAACAAATTTTCTGGACTTAAGGTTGTGAAACAGCCAATCATCAAAATTTGCCACAAAACAACTAGGAAGAGTAGAGTTAGACCCAAACTTACTCCAAATAGCTGTGGAGCAACTACAATCTTTTACTAGGTGCTCAATGTAACACCTCGACTCCAAATTTAATGTCTATTTTAATTGATTTAAAGTGAATTATGAATTTACCCTTGGGATAGGGGTAAATTGGTCATTTTCTTATCCGGAAAGATTTTGGGACCACAAATTGTATTTTTGGGTAGGTGGTACTGAGACGAATTCGTAGACACGCGGTAGGCTTGAAACGGAGTTGTAACAAAGATTTGGCGATCAAAACGTTATCAGTGGCAAAATTGTTATTATTTTGAAAAGTGTGGTAAAAATCAGATTTTCCCCCTCAACACTCTCTCTCCTCGCGCGATCAGTTTCTCTCTCTTTCCCCGACATCGATTCTCTCTCTTTGCGATTCTCCCAGCATCGGCCACGGCCAGGCACGCCACCGGTCCCGATCGACTCCCCTCGACGTCCCGGTCAAAACCTGCCAGCTTTCCCCGTCGGAAACCACGAATTCCAACCACGAGCTCAACTGGTTCGAATCGGAGCTTTCCCGTCGCCGCGCCGCCGTCTCCGCTGCCCGAACCCGGTGAGTGAGGTATGGTTTCTTCCTTTTTTTCCAAGTTCTAGCTGACTGATGCATAGGTTTGGACCGATTTGTTGTCTAGAAAACCGATTTGAAAACTTAGGTTTTGGCCGGATTTCAAAGTAAAATTCCAGCCAATTGCGGTCCGAATTGGAGCTCCCTGTAGTTGAATGAAGTAATCCTGACCCTGAGTAGAAGCTAGGATAGGATGGGTGAGCTCGGGTGTGGAGTTTTTCCGTCACCGGAACTTACTCTACACACCCACGCGCTGCCGGTGAGTATGGCGGAGCATGGGCGAGGCTGGTGAAGTTGCAATTTGAACCGATGAGATCCTTAGGTTGTCATAAGTGCATAGGAATTCACGGATCTCAATTCGGAAGTCGTTTGACTATCGAATCGATTTTCGCATATTGTGCATTATCCGGGTTCAATAGGTTCTGACCGTTAGATCTTTTCCGAATTAAAATATGTTGTTCTAGGTATTCCTAGGACTGTATAGGACCTCATGGATTTTGAATCGGAGCCCCGGATGTTCTGGTTCAATAATGCAAAGTTTGCGGGTTAGTGATAACCGTACAATCGTGAACGATTCCTAAACCAGCAATCGGACCTTAGGATACCTTCTTCAACGTGCACGTACTGGGAATTTGGGGATTTAAGTATTTAATTTGTGATTTCCGCTTCGACGTAATTTTATATTAATTAAAGGTTCGTATCTCGAAATAGGTGTTTCAACGGCACGTACTCAGCTGGCAGGACCCTCACGTGGTCAGGCAGCGTGGGAATATTTGTGAGTGGTCATACAATCAATTTAGCTATCTGGACCTAGCTCGATATCAGTAGAAGATAGGACTTTGCTTTCAATCATATGCATGGTTTTCTTGACGAAATATTTATGCATAATGTTTTTAATGGTTTATTGAATATATTATATTCATGAGTTGAATTTGATGTTTGTATAGCGCTTTGGCAATTTATTGTGAGTTGGGCATTTTTGGGTATCGAGAGTGTATTTTATAAGGATTTTGGGGAAGTGTATATATATATATATATAGATATATTCTCTATAGGCGAGATACTTGGGTTGTTGAAGTGTGTTGTGGAAGAACTTGATTATGAGGGGTTGTTGAGAGAAGTTTTATGATTACACTATGTAAGTACCTTTCCCAGTTATTAGACTTTCCACACGTGGCGTTGGATGTTCCAGCGTGTGGGAAGAATAGGTTATCTGTCTCACTTGCGGCGTTGGATGTTCCGGCGTGTGAGACACTTTCCATATGCAGCGTTGGATGTTCCGGCGTATGGAAAGACTCTGTATAGTGTTTAGGGTCGTCACCCATGGCGTTGGATGTTCTGGTGTGTGATGATCCAGTCTGCGCGCTTAGGACATAGTTTGGGAGCTACACATGGCGTTGGATGTTTCGGTGTGTGAGCTTTGGATTTTCGTCCCCCAGTTGGACCGCTCATCCCTAGACGTAGGATAGCACCTGGAAATCCTGCAGACTAGTCAAACGATCCCCCAGTTGGATTGTTTCCCCAGTACCTAGGTAGTGTGATGAGTATATCGTATAGCTATGTATAGTTATATAAATATATATATATATATATTTATATGTATATCTATAGTTGGGAGTGTGAAGAAATTAGAGTTTTTCAGTGGTTTGGCAGGAGTTGCAAGATTGAGAGAATGGGGTTTATGAAGGAGATGACTTGTGTTTTGAATAATTTTTAAATGAATTATGTTTTGAGTAATTAAATAATGAATTGTGAACCTGCATGTCTGGAGCATTATTTTTACACGGTGGGGTTACTATATTGTTTTTAACTGCTAATCTTGTTTTTGTCCACTCACATGTTTTCTGTTTTGTGCCCCCCAGCCAGTAGTCGCTCCAGGAAGCGTGCAAGTGGTGTACGAGGCTCGAACTGTGAACCTTCCTAGTTAGGATTTGGGTAATTTCTTCTACTCAACTGCTCTTGTAATCTAAATTCAGTAGATGTTCTGTTATCGCCCATGGTAGATTTTACTTGTGAGGCCGGAGGCCATTTAGTATGTTTTGATGAATTATGAAAGCATGCTGCTGGTTGGGATTTTTATTTTATGTATGTTGCAGGTTGAAATTTTTGTTGGGTTTGCTTAAATTACAGGGGAGACTCTGCCAAAATTTTGGTAGAGAGTCTCGGTTTTTAGTAAGTGGACCCGGCATCGGAAAGATGTCGGAACAAAGACAGGGTCCGCTTCGGTTTTCGGAAAATTCCGAGGCAGGTCCTGTCACTCAATAGATTCAATGGGGTAATTGCAGCGAGGATAATTAGCAGAAGAGGCAAGTCCTCTTTTGACACGTTGGCATTAGTCAAGAGCTTGTTATGACACAAAACCCACAAAAAGGTTTTAATCTTTGGGGGGATGTGGAGTGTCCTGATAAATTCCCATTTCCAGGGGGGAAGGTCTTGCCCAAGGACAATAGAGTTATAGGCAGTTTTAACAGAGAGCTCACCATTAGAGGAGAGCTTCCATACGCAAGTATCAATCCTACCTCCATAGAAGCGGGCATGAGTACTTAATCAGAGGAACAATGTTGAGAGGCAGGCAATCCTGTAAACAGTTGACATTCCAATACCCATGCTCTATGAAGTCACTCACAGTAAGAAGCATATCATGGTGGCAAAATTTTGTAAAGGGCCACAACTCACCCACGTGTCAGTCCAAAACAAGATGGTATCACCAGTTCCAACTCTCCAATTGAGACCACGAGGAAGAAGCTTAGCACCAAATAAAACACCCCTCCACACACTGGAAACACAACTAGTGTTGGGATTCATAGCAGCAATAAGATCACGTTGTCTCAAATACTTAGAATTCAAGACCTTGGCCCGAAGACCCTGATCTTTCTGAATCAACCTCCACCCAGTTTTAGCCAACAGAGCTTGGTTCATCCACACAGTTTTCTTGATGCCCAACTCACCAAAAATCTTAGGTTGAGTAACAGAATCTCAATTAACAAGATGGGTCTTACACGAATTATTAGTGTGACCGCAAAGAAAATTCCTGTTCAGCTGGTCAAGTTTGTCACAAATGGAAACAGGTAACTTAACAGTTTGCATAGAATAAATGGGAATGGCAGCAGTAGCAGATTGTAGGAGAGTAAACCTACCAGCCATGGAAAGGGAATGACTCTTCTAAGCAGACAACCTTTTCTGGACCTTCTCGACAATCTCAATATAAGTGGTCTTAGTGACTTCTGTATGAATTAAAGGAACTCCAAGGTATTTACCAGGACAGGCAGTGAGGGGAGATCTACTAACATTAGCAATGGATTGAGCAAGTGCATGGCTTGTATTTGGAGAAACAGAAATAACATATTTCTCAAAGCTTACCTTCTGACCAGAGAGGTTGCAAAACTCATCCAAACATTGTTTCATCACCAAAGCCTGGTTCATGGAAGCTTTACTGAAAAGAATTAATTCATCAGTAAAGAATAAGTGAGACACAAAAGGACCACCTTGACAAATCTGCACCGATGTCCAAAGATTATCATGGACCCATGATGAATAAGGTGAGAGAGCTTTTCCATACACAAAACAAATATATAAGGGGACAAAGGGTCACCTTGCCTAATGCCACAAGTAGGCGTAAAAGCCTCAGTTAACTCACCACTGAGGATAGCTTTATACTGAATAGAACTAATGCACTTCATGATAACATCAAGAATCATGCCTTTGAAACCAATCTCCCAAAGCACTTCCTTACTGAAATTCCAGTTCAGTCTGTCATAAGCCTTAGATAAGTCAATTTTCCAAGCAATGAAGCCTTTATTCCCTTTTGAAACTTTAAATTTGTGTAACATCTCCTGAGCCACAATGATGTTGTTTCCCTCTTTTCGGCCGGGTAGGCCGATTGAAGGAGTTTTTGGTCCTTCTTCTTTTAGATTGGATGGCATCAGAACACTGATATTCATGGATACTAAGAAAGGATGTGATTAGATCCCTCGACAGCTCCGCATGAATGGTTGGCCTGCTCTCTCAATTCATGGAGACAAAAGTCAAGCAGAGAGGGATTGGGTCTTCTCTGAGTTTAAAGCTAATAACTGCAACAGATGTTGCTGCTCGTGGTCTAGGTATGGAAATAATTTCTTTTAAGTTTGTCAAAAGACTTGAAAGGAATTCTTGTTTTGTGTAAACTTAGGAAAATGTCAAACCCCTACCCTGGACACCATTTCATTTTGCTCTTTCCTGTTAGAATTCAATATTTTCAGCATTTTGGATGTTTTTGGGAAGAATGAAGAGATCACAGAGTGAGTGTGAGGAAGAGAACGTTGCTCTCGGAGAAGTAGAAAAACTTCAGATATTGCTATTCATTATATTCCACTGTTTTTGTATATTGGTATATGAGTGAGAGAAGTGAGCTGCTTCTCTAACTGATTTACAAAGGGAATTAAATCCTAGCATTTGATCCTATCATCCTATGAGATGATCCCACTTGTTATAATCTGAAATTTAGATCCTAGGCAAGATAAGAGGCCACTTAGACTATGATCCAATGGCTCAAATTACATCAGAAAAAAAAAAAATTAAAACTTATAAAATGAAATAGAAAGGACTTTGTGACTTTGGCTCCAAGGCATTCAGCTTAAGGGTTACACATCAACATTTCCTATGTTTTATCTTTTATGGTTTTATGATATTTTATTTTATTTGCACTTCTTTGTTATTTATTAATTTTTTATTTATCTATTGAAAGATGTTATTCTTCCCAACTAACAATTTCTATTTGTTTCCCATCTGGGATGAGACCCACTCCTCGAAGAAGATTACTATTTTCTGATTAATAAGGCTATTTGAAGCAGTCAATTGATACTTGGTTCAGTTTTTTCTTTTGTGTGTGTGTGTAGGATGCTTGGGTATTTCAAGGAGATCGACTCTCCTCCACCTGTGAGAGCCTCTTTCTCTTTCACTCTCTTTTAATGCTTTTGCTTGTATTTGGAATTGGGGGTTTGAAAATACTGTTAATCCTTACGATTTTATAAGTTTTTCTTTTTCTTTTTTGTTTGTTTGCTTGATCCATTTTGTTTGTTTGTTTGAAAAGATGGTCTGGTGTTGTTGGATCAATTTTGCTGTATAATTGCCTCTCTTTTTTTATTTTTGATACAAGTGATTATGTTTTTGGTCAATTTTGTGAAAATCAAAATACTTGAGGAAAAAAAAAAAAAAAAAAAGCTGCTTTGAAGAATCAAATTCAATTTCATCTAGTTGATCTGGAAGGAACTTCTTTTACCTTGGTATGTTTCCATTGCATGTTCCAGTGTCTTTTCAATTAGCATGCTTAGTGTTACTAGTAATCCAGCTAGACAAGCGACAGAACGTAGCTATAATTCTTTTTTTATTAAATCAATTTGATACAACTCTAATACAAGGATTGCCACTTGCTCCTTGCTTGTTTCAAATATATTTTCTCCTTCTATTTAGGGCCTATACTCATCACGCAAGTCTGGAGGTTGACGCATCCTATTCTATGCTCATTGTTCGTTGTACATAATTTGGTCTTGTTTTATACAGCACAAACGTTGTTTTATATAGCACATAATTTGGTCAGGCAATCTAATTTAGCTGCAACTTCTTATTATAAAGTTCACTTACTATGCATTTGTCTTGATTTGGAAATGGTTGATGCCATCACTGTCATATAATATCTTGCAATACCATTAAGCTTTAGTTCAGTGAAATTTTACACAGATTCTGCATTGTAGTTTTGCACAAACTACATTGCAAATTCAGAAATTGCATTGCAGTTTTGATAATTACAATTGGATTTTTGCTTGTTCCTTGGCCTTCAATCTCACCAATTTGAAGAGTAGAGGCTACCCAAATGAGAAATAGGGTGGGCAAGAAAAGAGTAGAACTACTCAAGAGAAAGGGAACTCAAAATTGGACTTTTGTAAATTGCATTGCATTTTTCATTTAATTACAATTTGAATTTTGTTCTTTTCTTGGCCTTCAACCTCACCAATTTGAAGAGTAAAGGCTACCCAGATGAGGAATTGGGTGGGCAAGAGAAGAGTAGAACTAACCAAGAGCAAGGGAACTCAAAATTGGACTTTTGGAAACTGGAAACTGCATTGCAGTTTTCATTTAATTACAATTTGATTTTTGTTCTTTGCTTGGCCTTCAACCTCACCAATTTGAACAGTAAAGGCTGCCCAAATGAGGAATTGGGTGGGCAAGAGAAGAGTAGAACTACCCAAGAGCAAGGGAACTCAAAATTGCACTTTTGGAAACTGGAAATTGCATTGCAGTTTTGGAAACTGGAAACTGCATTGCAGTTTTCATTTAATTACAATTGTTTTTGTAGCTATTTTAGTTTTTTTATTTTTTTATTTAACATAATTGATATCTACATTGTATTTTTGTTGTAGTTTCTGTTTTTATTTGCAGTTTTTGTGTGAATAAGTGTTGAAATGAATTTTTTTTATTCTATAGAATCGTTGATTGTTTATATAAATATTGTATAACTTAATAACTATTACAACATCAAGTTTGGTGTAGTGGTTTGTGAGTGAGCCTTCCTTCTTTGAAGGCCAAGGTTCGAGTCCATTCAATGACGCAAAATCTTTTTTTTTTTTTTAAAGGAGAACTGATCTAGTCTACTTGCTTGGAAAATAAAGACCTAGTTTAGGGATAGAAAATTGAAAGACAAAAGGTAGATTTTGTGCCTGATGTCGGGGTCCTCTGCTCTTTGTCTGATGTAGGCATTCGTCAGCCCATGGGCTGGCCACTAAATGGCTGAAGCTCAACTTCGTTCAAAATCTTTCCTTGTGTGGCTTCCTAAATTCGCGGAATTGATTTGAATGAGATCATCGGATTACAAATCTTATCACTCAATTCTCTCCTCCTTAGGAATGTTCCAGATTGACATCACTCTCTTTTGATTGCTTTCCTTGGATGGATCTCCTCACATGCATGAAAACATCCGGTGGTTTTTGAACCTACTTTCTCGGGTAGATACATATTGCATATTAAATTTATATATGTACAAGGCCTATGGCCTAAAAAGTTGGAGACCAGAATTAAAGGCCAACTAAGTGGCCTACGAACTCACAACCATTTTAAAAACCCATGCCAATTTGACCCAAGTTTGAGAATACCAAGGTAAACCCATGTGGGTTCTCTCATGCCAAAAAACCAACTCTTTAGCCAAAACTTCCATTTCCAACCAACTCGCCGACATGGGAAGCCAAGACCTTGACTTGGTTTCAGCCAACTATTTGGCCATCCTCCCAACTACCTTTTTAAAAACAACTCCCTCAGCCAAGTCAAAAAAGTCAATTGGTTTATAATATATAGATATAATTATATATATATATATAGATATAGATATAGATATAGCCAACTTTTTATGGGAATTGGTTTATAATATATATATATATATATATATATATATATATATATAGGGGGCGGATTCATGGCACTATGTTTTTTACACAAGTTTTGACACAAGTTTTGAGCCATTAGATTACTTTACTTTCATTGGTTGAGATTAAACTTGACATGGGAAATAATTTTAATTTCTTAATTAGACAATCATTAATTTTATTTTCTCTCTCACCATAAAAATAAAAGAAACGATTTTCTCTCTCCTCCCTTTTTCTTGGTAATCTCTCTTCTTTCTTGCACACATCTCTCTCACTCTCTTTCATAAGACCATAAAAAACATCGATCTCTTTTTCTCTCTTTATCTGCAACAAGGGTCTCCTCCCTCCCTCTCTTTCATGAAACTAGAAAAGACCTCCATCTCTTTTGAGGGTTTGATTTAGGGATTTTAATCTTCTCATATCTGAAAATTTTGACTATTACTGTTTTTTTTTTCTTTTTTTCATTAAGAAATTTTATCGTTTTAATAGAGAGAGAATACAAAGTAAAAATTTGATGCCACAACACTTGTTGATTATCTCATGAAGAAGGCAAGTTCCACTGATCAACCTTCACTTTTACCAATTAGATGAGCTTCGAATTTCTTTAATTTGAATCACCATTCATGATTAAAAATGATGTTCTACAACTGGCAGCTATCCTTTTGGAACTATTGAAATTCTTTAAATCTTTGAAAGTAGACAAATGGCTTAATTTTGATGAAGATTTTTATGCTTGAAAACTTATAGATAGTATTCATACAATGTGAACAGGAATATCAAAACATTAGATATGAACAATGTCCAAGATGGCACCTGGCCTGATCGGGGTTATACAATAAATACAGGTAGCCTTGGGGGGAAAGTCATTCTTTGAGCTACAGATTGTTGTGAATCATGAGCTTAATAAACTGGGCATTTACCATTCTAGAAATTGGCTACAGCTATGATTGGAAGTTGACTTGAAATTTAATTAATTTTCTCGGACTTGAAATTTAATTAATTTTCTCGGACTTGAAATTTAATTAATTATATATATCAGTCCTGATCTCTTGGACTATAAGGGTCCAAGAGATTTGTGGTCACTCACTATTGGATGTAAATTCAACGGTTCACTCAGTCTTGCACTCTTTTTAAAAAACTTTTTTCAACCATTAGATTAATATCCAAAGGTGGGTGACCACAATCTCTTGGACTCATGTGGTCCAAGAGATCGGGATTGACATATATATATTAATTATATTTCCATAAGTTAAACTATCAAAATCGATATGGCTTTGATCATTACTTAAGACTGTTAGTATTTTGTGTGCAAAAAGATTGGGAAGACCATTAATGAAGTTTTCTTTCCAAAATGGTTGATTACTATCATCTCTTATCATGACTCTAGAGATAAAGACATCTTTGTACCATCTGAAGTCACTTAACTTAGGGCATCTAAGATTGCTAAGGTGATCATGAATTCTGGCTGTAGTGTTACTCGGTGCTCGTACGAAATGTTCAATTATTGTGTATAATAATGTATTGACTCCATCTTCAATTCCCATATTGATATTTTCATCGAATATAGGGAATCCATCTTCATTTAATTTTACTGCATGTATTATTTGTCGTTTTGACTCTTCTGTAAGGTGTTTATCCCACCAAGAACATAAGGTTCCTATGAATCTTGTTTCTAGGAGAGGTACTATTTCTGACTGTTTTAGGTTACGGTTAGTGATGTAACTGTTGGCGTGACTTGTGGATATTGACTTACTTTCCTTACACATCAAGAATTCCAATTATAATTGTAATTGATTTACTTAAATTCCTAATTTCTTATTGCAAATAGATTTAGGAATTTATTATTTACTTGCCTATTCAGGTTTCGTTGTATTATAAATATGACCTCTTACAAGAAGAAGAATACGCAAAAAATTCCCACAAACAAATATTCTCTCATAGTTTTATTTTAGCATGGTATCAGAGCAGCGATCTTGGGATTACTGACTCTAGCTTCTAAACCCTAGCCGCCACCATGGGGGAGGATGACTTCTAATCCTCATGGCGGTAACACCACTTCTTCCTCCTCTCATTCTCAACCAACCATAGCCGAGTTGAGTGCCCATGTGGCTCAACTAATGAACATGCAGACTCGGACCTCAAACTCGATCCTAAATCAGGATCCTACCAAGACGACCCCGAACTCGACTCAGACGACGACCCTGAACTCGAATCAGACGACGACCTTGAACCCGAATCAAACGACGATTCCAATGACGATTACCTATGGAGCTTCCGCTACACAGATTGGCATAAAGTTGGCTGGCACCAACTATGCCCTATGGTCCCAAGTTGTCGAGTTGTATATCTCTGACAAAGACAAATTGGGATATGTTAATGGTGATCTTCCACAACCTCCTTCGACCGCTCCAATATTTCCTTGCTAGCGCACCGAGAACTCTATTATGAAGGGATGACTCATCAAATCTCTGGAGCAGAGCTTGATTGGCAATTCCATTCGTTTTCCGACGGCAAAAGCAGTGTGGGATGCAATTGCCATAACTTACTATGATGGCACTGACACCTCTTAGGTTTATGATCTGAAACGATGAGTCTCCCATATGCGACAAGCTGGCGGCTCCATTGAAACCTATTACAATACTCTCCAAAGCTTATGAGGAGAGATTGATTTATGTCGTCCAAATATGATGGAGTATGAAAGTGATATCAAGCGCTATAATGATATTCTGCAGGAAGATTGAGTTTACATATTTTTGGATGGCCTTGATGATCATCTTGATAAGCCTCGAAGTGATGTTCTTCACATGACTTCATTCCATACTATGGACCAAGCGTATGCCTATGTTCGCCGTGAAGATGTTTGAAAAGCTGTGATGATAGGTTCCTCTGCACCTATTGGCACTGGCTTAACGGCCAAGCGTTCACCTCGATTAGGTCCCTCTACTCGTGCCGAACAGCCCCAGAATTCCTCTATTGTGGCCCACCTTCAGATCCAGTCATATGTTATTGTTACTAGTCTGCCACCTTCTAAAACCATCCCACATTCCCGTCCCAAGGCTCCGATTGATGAAAGTGGTTGCACGTACTGTGGCAACCCCAAACATACCTACGACACCTGCTTTAAGTTGAATGGTTATCGTGATTGGTGATAGGACCTCTGCGCTCGCAAGCTCAGAGAAACTGCTAGTAATTCCGGTTGTACTGCTCTTGTCTCTACCGAACCTCAATTAGCCTTGTTTCCGCAAGTAGACTCTATTGATAGTCCCGCACTTCTGGATGTCTCAAGTAACTTTGGTTATGCATTTCATACTTTTGATCTACAAGATACTACTGGTTGGATAATTGATTCTAGCGCCACTGATCATATGACCTTTTATCCGAATGACTTTTTGCACACTGTTACACCCGGCCACATAAGTATTGCCATGCGAATGGAGTTACCTATCCTATGACAGGGGCCAGTACTGTCACCCTTTCACCATCTCTGTCCCTTTCCAATACTCTACTCGTTCCATCTTTGTCAAATAAATTAATGTCTGTAAGCCAGGCAACTGAACAACTAAATTGTTGTGTACGAATTTATCCCAATTTTTGTTTACTACAGGATATTCTCACCAAGGAGATCGTTGGGTGTGGTACTAAAAGAGGGGGGGCTGTACTATGTGGATGACTTCAGTATTGGACGTGCCTACAGTTTGAAGCATCCATCTGATGACAAGCACCAACAAATTTGGCTCTGGCACTGAAATTTGGGGCATCCATCTTTTGGTTATATAAGACACTTACTACCCAAGTTGTTTTATGTATTTAAGGACTCATATTTTAAATGTGACACTTGCATTTTAGCCAAGAGTCACAGAGCATCATGTCCTTTAAGTATGAATAAAAGTTCTATTCCTTTTGTTTTAATTCATTATGATGTTTGGGGACCCTTACCTATTTCTACGCATTTCGGTATTCGTTGGTTTGTCACATTCGTAGATGATTGTACACGGATGACATGACTTTATTTGATGAAAAATAAGAATGAAGTGTTTTCCCTATTCCAATTCTTTCACAAACAGATGGAAACAAAGTTTAATGCTCAAATACAGATTCTTCGCTCTGACAACGGTGGAGAATTTGTTAATCTTGATTTTCAGACTTACTTCCAGACACATGGCATTATTCATGAGACAACTTGCCCCCAGATACCACAACAAAATGGTGTTGCCAAACTGAAGAATCATCACCTCCTTGAAACAGTCCATGCTCTTCTCATTGGTAGCCATGTTCCTCGTCATCACTGGGATGATGCTGTCCTCACTACTGTCCACCTTATCAACCGCATGCCTTCTAGGGTCTTGAACTTTAAAACTCCATTAGAAGTGCTGGCGCAACACGGGCCTCTACCCTCTGTTTTGGTGCTTACCCCTCTCATTTTTGGATGTGTGGCCTTCGTTCATCTCCACAAAAATCAAGGAAGCAAACTTGATCCATGTGCACTTCGTTGCGTTTGTTTGGGGTTATGCCACTCATCAAAAATGTTACCAATATTATCACCTACCTACCTGGCGAACCTATGCCACTTCGAATGTCACCTTTCTAGAATCAGAGATGTTCTTCTATGACCCAGCATCCAATTCTACTCTTCAATGGGAGATGCGGAGTGAAAAGCTCAATTGGAGTAGCTTGGAAAATGAAGATATTCATCTGTCATGAAGATTGCTCTCGGCCAAGAAACAATAACAATCGATTGTCCCGAGTCTGGCACGTGCGAATGCTCTGTGCCAAACAACGATCGATCGCCTAACCCTTGCGAAGCTGTTTTTGATTCGAGTTATACTCCTACAGACAACTCAGAACAACAAGATGAAGACCCCCCATCCTCCTCTCACTCAACAGTACCAACGGACCAATCTCCTGAGAACATCTTTGAGGTAACTACTCCTACTAGACTTGTGCATTTAGAGGATAAAACTATTGGATATCAATTACCTTTCAGGCAAAATCGTGGGAAGCCACCAAATCATTATTCACCTGATATTGGCAAGAGATCCAAGTATCCAATTGCAAATCATGTATCCACTGAGAAGCTATCTGAACCACTCAAGGATTTTGTGCATCTGTTGTCTGCTATCCATATTCCAACCAAGGTCTCTGAAGCATTGAAAGATCCTAAGTGGGTCCAAGCTATAAAAGAGGAGATGAAAGCTCTTGAAAAAAATTAGACTTGGACATTGGAGACTGTACCACGAGGAAAAAAGACTATCGGATGTAGATGAGTGTTTACTATGAAACACAAGGAAGATGGATCTATCGAGCGATACAAGGCAAGACTTGTGGCAAAAGGGTACACACAGACCTATGGTATAAACTGAAGAAACCTTTGCACCAGTTGCAAAGTTAAACACCGTCAGAGTCTTACTGTCTCTTGCTGCTAATTTGGATTGGCCACTACACCAGTTTGATGTAAAGAATGCTTTTCTACATGGTGAACTCACAGAGGAGGTGTATATGGACATTCCTCCTGGATATAATACTACTCAGACTTAAGCAGTTTGCAGGTTACGAAAAGCATTGTATGGATTGAAACAGTCACCACATGCATGGTTTGGACGGTTCACCATGGCAATGAAGAACAATGGTTTCAAACAATGCAACTTAGATCATACTCTATTCTTGAAACATCGGAAAGGGAATGTAACAGCATTAATAATCTATGTTGATGATACGATTAACAGGGAATGATAAACAGGAAATATCACAGCTACAAGACTATTTGGCTCCTGAGTTAGAGATGAAGGATCTAGGTAGACCTAAGTATTTCTTGGGAATTGAGGTGGCGCGATCATAGCAAGACATATTTCTCTCTCAAAGGAAATATGTCTTGGACTTATTGATAAACACAGGAATGTTAGATTGCAAACTTGTGGACACTCCTATTGTTCAAAATTATCGTCTCGGAGAATATCAGGATCAAGTTACAACTAACAAAGAAAGATACCAAAGGCTAGTGGGAAGATTGACCTATTTGTCACATACTCGACCAGACATTGCTTATGTGATGAGCGTTGTCAAATTTTTGCACTCTCCAAGTGAAGACCACATGAATGCAGCTCTTCGGAGACTTAGATATTTGAAGTTTGCACCTGAAAAAGGAATTATGTTCTCAAAGCATGGTCATCTAAATATCGATGGTTATTCATATGCAGATTGAGTAGGTAATTTAACAAATAGAAAATCCACATCAGGTTACTTCACATTCGTGGGAGGTAATTTGGTGACATGGAGGAGTAAGAAACAGAATGTGGTAGCTTTATCCAGTGCAAAAGCCGAGTTCAGAGGCATGACTAAAGGGATTTGTGAACTTCTTTGGTTAAGAAAGTTGCTTACTGAACTTGGGTATAAACCTACATCCACAATGAATCTCTTTTGTGACAGCAAGGCTGCTATAGCCATTGCACAGAATCTGGTTTAGCATGATCGTAAACATGTTGAGGCGGATCGACACTTCATCAAACAGAAGCTTGAGGCTAAAATGTTTCAGTTTTCTTTTCTGAAATCCGAGGATCAATTGGCGGATATTTTGACAAAGATGATTTCCAGTAAAGCATTCCACAATTTACTAGATCAGTTGGGCATTAATGACATCTATGTACCAACGTGAGGGGGAGTGTTGGCATGACTTGTGGATATTGACTTACTTTCCTTGCACACCAAGAATTCCTATTATAATTGTAATTGATTTACTTTAATTCCTGATTTCCTACTGTAAATAGATTTATGAATTTATTATTTACTTGCTTATTCAGGTTTCGTTGTATTATAAATATGACCTCCTACAAGGAGAAGAATACACAAAAAAAAATTCCCAAAAACAAATATTCTCTCATAGTTTTCATATTTAGCAGTAACTATTGGCGACCATAGACATATATTGTAATTTATTCATAATTTCTTGTTCAGACATCCCATCAATATCCCATTCATAAAGTCTATCAGAGGAGATTGAGAATTGACTTTGAAAATTTCTTTCTTCAAATTGGATATCTGGGGGAGTTGATGCGTCAACAATAAACTTGTTTATCTAGTCGAAGCTGAAGGCCAAAGTATAAATCCCAAACCTCAGAATTCTCGAGGCAAAAGCATAAGATTTGGACTCTGCAAATCAATCAACTCTTTGGATTCTTCTACGTGAACAGGATCTTCATTGGGAATGGCACTCGAAACTGCTCTTGGCAACCATCTTGTATAGTTTGAAACTAAACAAAACAAGCAATAGATTTCTCCATTTTGTTCAATCTGTTTGGTGTTTTATAATTTAGTTGAACAACGCAAAAACTATTAGAAAAGGCGGAAGAATATTCTTGACGGCCTGCACTTCAGGGCGACCTAATCCTCTTCCTACCTCCTTTGCTCCCAGATTGGCACGCCGACAAGGGCCCACTTGCCCCTCATGCGCGCTCAAGTGCCGCAGGTTGTCCTTAGGCTCGTACCCCCCTCTTTCCAACCCCCAACGTCCATCTTTTTGTGTATGTGGTTTTCCTAATATAAGTTATTCATTAGAGGTTTAATAAAATTGAGTGATGATCTTAAAATGTATTTTTTTATTGATACTAGCCCTTTAGCACATGCTCAATTGGTTTTTATTTTATTTTATTTTATTTTTAGAGTTAAGAAAAGATAATATGGGTAGTTATGTTTCATAAAAGTAGGACTTATTATTTGATTTTGTTTTTAATTTTAATTTTTTAATATGAAAAATGTGAATTTACCATATTATCATCATTTAATTAATAATTTTAATTTTTAATGTTTGGATTAACCAAATGCGTTTTCTAGTATTTTGAATGTTTTAGCATTCTCTGCCTTTAACTTAATATATACTAGCCTTTCCGCACACCCTTGTGCGCCAATGAGAGGCTTTTTAAAAAAAAAATTACATTTATTTTAGAATTAAAAAAATAATGGATAGTTGTGTTCCATAAAAATATGATTCATTATCTAATTTTTCTTTTAATTTTATTTTTTTAAACATGAAAAACTGTGAATTTACCATATTATCCTGATTTAATTAATAAGTTTAATTCTTAATGTTTGGATTAACCTAGGGCATTTTCTGGTATTTTGAATGTTTCACCATTCGCTGACTTTTGCTTTATATATATATATAATGGCTTTTCTTTCTTGGGAATTTTTGAATATGGTGTTTTTTCCTCTTTAATTTCTAAATGAATTTTGTTTGGTTTGAAGGGGTTTCCTAATATAAGTTAATAATTAGAGGTTTATTAAACTAACTTTTAAAAATTAAAAAAAAATCCAAATTTCAAAAATTAAGTTACAGAACATTGTATCCTTAAGCCTTTAGGTATGTTATTTATCCATGCCCTTTTAATTTTAACAATATAGTATCTCATATTGGAAATTGTTGCTATATGGTTTCATCACTATTTTGATTGTCGCGAATTCAGTTAAGTGATGATATGTCATCCATGGGATCCACATTATGTGTAATAAAATATTAACGATTAATTGAAAAATAAATAAAATTGGTGTGATATCATGATTTTATAAAGGGATTTTTAGTTATATATAATGGTTTTTCTTTTCTCGGGATTTTTTTTTTAAAATTTGCTGTAATTTTTAATTTTCCAAATGAATTTTGTTTGGTTTGAACTTTTAAGGATTAATTGTGAGAGAATTTAAAAACTTGATGTGTACTTTCTTGATGTGAGATGAGGGCTTTTTTATTTAAAAATAATTATGTAATGGTTTTATGCTTCTTGTTAAGGTTTCCTAGCTAGTTAACTTCCTCTATTAAATTTGAGCAAGACAAATGATCAGAGGGCTAAAATTAGAAATCGGGTAGGCAAAAACCCAAGAAGCAAATCACCAAAAAGTTGGAGTTCGAAAATCTCTGAGTAAAATGTTCATCCTTTTTACTTAACTAAGCACAACACAACTCCTCGATAATTTAATTTTTAATTCTACGCATACTAGACATTGTGTTGTAGTTTCAATACAACTAAAAGTACCAATACAAGTGTAACACAAAAATACTAACCTCTTTAGATAGGGTGGAATCGGTTCATAACCGAGTCGAACTTACGTAACTAATGACTGACCGACAAGCGACGATATGACTTAAAATGGAGCTGCCATCGCACAGCATAAAATTAGAAATTGTGTAAGCAAAATCCCAATAAGTAAATTGCCAAAAGTTGGAGTTGCAAACTCTCCATGGTTTTCAATTTTTGCGAAGCAATGCATTCTAAAATAAATAAAGATGAGTGATTGTTAATTAAAGATGAGAAGATAATCATGTCAGTTTTGATGTTGAGTTTTGACAAGTTTTGACAGGACCCGACCCAATTTCCACTTTGGAATTCGAGCCAAGTCCTGTGCGTGTCCGACACCTGGCGAATGTCGGGCACAAATGATCTTTTTACCCTTCTTACTTCAATTTCTCTTTAAATTTTCCTTAGATTTCTGCCGAAAATTCGGCAGAGTTTCTTCTGTATTTTGACCAATCCAAAATGTTTCACCTGTCCAAACCATCTCAAATATTTCACCCAACTGCCAGAATGTTTCCAGTAATCAATTCAATTCTAATCACCAAATTTTCAACTGGATATCAGAGCATATTCTCAAGTTCTCAAGGTTTAAAGGATTTTCTACAACTCTACCTTACTTGGTGGTGCGGAAGCTATGACTGGCCCGGTGGTGGATCCCGCGTGCCTCTATGGCCTGGGGGCGAAAAACAGTTTGAAAATGTGAGTGGACAAAAATAATGTTCTTCAAAACAATTATCATAAACTTAATATCCCCCATTGTAAAAAGAAATTTAGCTAAATAAAACTGAATACGTACTTTCTACGCCAAGCATATTCAACTCAAGGCATTCTATATCAGTCATATTCAAGCTCGAAAATTTCATACAAAACCACTGAAATCAAAGCTTCCATAAAAGTGCTGAAATCAAACGTGTATAAAAACTCTGTACTCAAACCTTGCATAACTGAACAAAGATAAAGGTATCTATGCTTGAAAAATCAGAAAAGCTGATTTAAAAATAACTGAAAATCATAATTAAATAAAAGAACTCAAAATCCTTTGAAAAGACCACCAGTTTGTACCCCTGTCATTTCCGTCAATTCCCTGGCAGGTCTCGGGCGTCACACAGGCTACCCGAGCCGCAAACTGGCGAAATCAGGGGGCTATGATCAACCTGTCCCGCCGGCAGATTCCTCGGTGACACCAAGTCAGCTCGAGTCGCTCTGGCAGGATGCAGGGGACCGTCGTCAGCCTGATCCGCAATCCTGGCAGGTCTCGGAGACACAGAGTCAGCCGAGCCGCAATCCTGGCAGGTCTCGGGACACCAAGTCTGCCGAGCCGCAAATCCTGGCACTCACGGTCCGAGCGTCCCCGAAATTCGTGAGGCAAAGTCAAGTGCACTGACTGAACTATAATCAGACTGGATGTCCGTAGACATCGGTCCGACTCTGGGTAATCACCATAAAGAAAATGGGTACGAGGTGGGTTTAGACTTATAGCACTATTACTGTAATAACCGTGTTCGGAACCATAATAAAACTTACTCAAGATCAAATAAGGAAATTTATTCGAATAAACTCATTTATAAAAACTCATTTATATAAAATCAAAATAAAATCACTTACAAACTTATTTATATAAAATCACATCAAATCATTCATGAAATCTGATTTATGAAAGCATGTCCACTCACAGATGGTCCGAGCTACTTCGACCCCTCGAAGGTCTCTCCTGCAGGCCGACTGGACCTCGGTGCCTGATTATCCATAAACAATAATTCAATATACTGCTGAATAAAAGAATTAATTTAAACACCCTGGCCCCCGGCCCCTAGAAATACAAACACTTATTCAAGTTATTCCTATGCCCGCCTCAGCTTTTTAAACAGTTAGGCCTGCCTCAAGAGACCCAGAACCTTGATAAGCGATGAGCTGCTCGATCGGCCGATCCGAGACCCCGTGGGTCCACGGTCTCCGATGGCCAATCTGAGCTTCCCAGAAAGTTTCTCATAGGGCGGGAACCAAGTTCTGTGAATTTGGTCCGAAACGGACGGTCGGATTGGCCAAAATCGCGTTATCGCTTAAAATCCAAACCCTAGCCCCAGGGTTCGCGATTCCGGAGTATCCGGGACTCCGTTTCGCAATCCGCTGAATTACTTCACCACCCTCGCCCACACGCCCCAGCACGCGCGGGCAGATCGGGAGTCCAAAGCGATTCGGGTGTGCCGAAAAATCGTGGAACCGAGACTCCAAACTCCTACCCTAGGTAAAACACCCCATTTGGAGTCACTTTTGTTCTTGGACAACCCCCAAAAAGTGACCGAAAATGGTAGTTTCGAGCGGCCGAAGTTCCGGCCAGATTTCAATTCGAAAATCGAACCCCTTAGAGCTAAAATCGATCGAGACCCATATGCCCATCAGCTAGAACACGAAAAATAGCTGAGAAACCATACCTTACTCGATCGATTTGGTGGAGAAACGGAGGAGAAATCTGAACTGGAAGTTCAAACTGCACCGTCGGCTTCCATGGCGATTTTCGGCCGATTCCGGCCACGGCAGCGGCGGCGCCAGCTCGGGGAATGTTCGACGTCGTGTGCTGGTTCGTTTGGCACCGGTCTCGGAGATCAGCTCCAAGCGAGGTGCCCGGTGCGACGTCGGGAAGGGGAGAGGGTCGCTGCGAAACCGAAACGGGAGGAGAGAGAAAAGGCTGACGGGGGAGAGGAGAGAGAGAGCTATAAAATCTGACTTTTTGACTAAATTACCATTTTGCCCTTCGCGGTTTTTAGACCATAACTTCTTCATTACGGCTCCGATTCGGGTCTACTCCGTGTCTACGAACTCCTTTCGCCGCGCTCTACGCAATGGCGTAAGCGAAATTCCCAAATTCTTTTTCGATTAAAAAGTCAAATTTTCCCCTATTAAAATATGCGAGGGCAATTTGGTCTTTTCGCTAAAAGATATTTTCTTTACTTTTTAGATATTTTCTTTCTTTTTAGATATTTTGTTTTGGGTTCTTACAAGTTTAATCATGAGATATTTAGTCATATACCCATTCTTAGCACTAAAACTATAAATAAACCCTACACAAAATGAAAGCTGACTCTATTGAATTTAATTTTGATTATTAAATTACTTTGATACTCTATTGAGTGTTTTGGGTTTTTTTTATGAGGTTTTTGGGTTGAGTTTGTTTTAAGAAATTAATGGCAGTTTGTAATTTAAAAGAAGTTAAAAGCCTTTTTGTTATGTTGTAAATGAGTTTTGGGTGTGTTTCTAAAGTCCATTTCATATAGGGTTTTTTTTTATATTGGACTCCTATATTGGGTATAATAGTGAATCTCCATTTAATCATTATGGTTCAAACAATTTAAGTTTCACCTCAATCTTTATTAGAACATAAATTGGGCTTCTTTTGCCAAATGACAATTATTAGTCCCACATTGGTGAGATACTCTTTCGTCTCACATTTAATATACACAAATGTTGAAAGTTAAATCACTGCGCGTAGTAACGTGGGTTTGTGACTCAATGTGAAAGCGATAAAGATGGACTTGGAATGGTGTAAAGGTTTCTCTAGGTAAGGAGGGGCTGAAACGAATTTCTACTTTCTTTTTTTTCCCTCTAATCCGCTGTGTGGCTGCTATATGGGCTCGGGCGGCCTTTCTCTATCTCGATTGGCTTCAGGTACTTTGAAAGGGTCCAATCACTTCCTCAAGTGATCTAGGGCGGAGTATATTTTGGGCTCTTGAGGGGGTGCCCCAATGACACATTGGGTACAACATTGCTCACAGTAGCTTAAAAAGAGGACCATAGGCGAGTAGTTTTATTTATGTAGGATCACAAAAATTTGACGTTTATTGCAATTTGATATAGGCTACGAAAATAGGAGTAGATTGATAAATTCACTTCGAAGGGAGGGATGTTAAGTTTCCCATGTCATCAGTGAAGGAACATGTGCGCTATGGAGTTTAGTTAGAATTTTAAATTTTCAATAAAGTCAATTTGATATAATGTTTTGAATTTTTTTGCCTCTAATAAATGTCAGCGAGATCCTAACTTGATTAGGAGATTTATTTCCTAGTCTATTAGGACTCTACTTCTTTCCGTTTTGTACAGATATTGTGTAATTAGGATTTTATCTTATTTTCTTGTATAACCCTAATAGGGTTACAACCTTATATTATAAATACTTCTTTTTGGAGAATGAAATATTTGAAAATATTCTACTCGTATTGTTTGACTTGACATCAGAGCCAACTCTTTGATGACCAGTGTGTTGTGCCCACCCGTGTTTTAGCCCCAAGAGAGTTTTGGAAAAGAAATACCTCATATTTTGGGACATAAATATTTCAATCATATAGAATTTCGAGCCAATGATTATTATGAGGAAAGTTTTAATACATTATTGACACATCTGAAAAAATTTCACATGAATGTTGCTCTCCGTGCCATATTTAAATCTAAAATAGAACAAAATACTTATGTATATGGGTTAGGGCAGTGCTGAAAATTTATGAAACACAATAAGCATAAGGAATCATGCATAAGATGTCGTAGTAACATAGGCCTTGAGCTTCGCAAGTGTTGCCTTTTCAATCAAGGAGCTATTATTTGGAAATTAAGGTGTCTTTTCAAGCACTCAGATAAAAATTTCTTTGGTATTATTGACACGAATAACAGGTTTTATCAGATAAAAACTAAATTAAATGATATTCTCAGTCAGCTAAGTCTTATCTTCATGTGTTGTTCATGAGATTGAATGCTATAGCTGTTCGAGGATCATTGTATGCTCAGGGGGCACAAATTCCATATAATAAAGGTATACAAATTTATGGTACAGTTGAATGTACTGTGGACATTTCTCGTGAAAATTGTGAGAAGTGCCTAACTATTGTAGTAAGTGAACTCATAGGTTGTAGTTACAAAATGAAAGATGGGCGTTCTATTATGGGAGTTGTTAGAGCATATTTGAATCTAACTCATTTTAATTATTAAGTCCTATTTGTTTTGGAGAATGAATTGTTTGAAAATTTTCAATCACAAAACTTATTCCAAAATATTTTTCCCTCTGTTTCTCTCTCCCTCTCGAAGGGTCTACCAAGGAAAACCAAAAACCCTCCTCCCAGCCACTGGATTTCTTTAGATTTGGGGGTTTCTTCTGGATCTCTTAGAAAAAAAAAAAATAATAAGAATTTGAGTCCAAAACAAAGAAAATCTGTTTGGTAGTCCTATTTTTAAAAATTTAAACTCAAGAACAACACAAAAACACCCCAATTATTAAAAACATTTTTTTATAGTATTTTTCAAACCCACCACTGTGCCTCTCTCTCCCCCTTTCCCCTTTTTCTTCCTCTCTGTCTTTCTCTCTCCTCCCTCTCTCCATGCTTTCTCTATCTCTCCTCCCTGTTCCGTATGACTCTCTCCTCCCATTCTCCTCTCTCTCTCTCTCTCTCTCTCTCTCTCTCTCTCTCTCTCTCTAAGATTTCCAAACTTACATTTCTAGCAAAATCAACAATGCAATGATAGTCAGTTTGGGTTTAAGGTTTTCTTTAAACCTAAGTTAACGGCCAAAAATGACAGGAGGTGGCTGGATTTTAAGATTTACGGACGTGAAAACCCTTGATTTCTCTGCGTCAGTTTGGGTTTGCTTGTAAGAACCTAAAATAAAATATCTAAAACAAAAGAAAATATTTAAAAAGTAAGGAAAATATCTTTTAGCAAAAAGACCAATTTGCCCTCGCATATTTTAATGAGGGAAAAATTGACTTTTTAATCGAGAAAGAATTTGGGAATTCCGCTTACGCCATTGCGTAGAGCGCGGCGAAATGAGTTCGTAGACATGGAGTAGACCCGAATCGGAGCCGTAACGAAGAAGATATGGTCTAAAAACCGAGAAGGGCAAAACGGTAATTTGGCCAAAAAGTCAGATTTTTATACCCCTCTCTCTCTCCCCCGTCACTTTCTCTCTCTTCCTCTCTCTCTCTCGCGCGAAACAGGGCCGTGAGACTCTTCGCCTTCTCGGCGATGGCTCGGCCACCACAGGCGGAGCCGATCTCCGCCGTGGGTACCATTGGGTCCGCCTCCGTGTCGCCGTCACAACCTGACCAGCCTCCACCCCGGGGCCGCCCTGAGCGGGCCGGAAAACCATGTTTTCCGCCGGAGGTTCCTTCGAAGCCACCCGAACTTCCAGCTCAAAATTCTCCTTCATTTCTCCACCAAATCGATCGAGAAATGTATGGTTTTTGAGCTATTTTTCGTGTTCTAGCTGATGGGTATATGGGCTTCGATCGATTTTAGCTCTAAGGGGTTCGATTTTCAACTTCAAATTTGGCCGAAACTTCGGCCCTTCGAAACTACTATTTCTGGTCACTTTTTGGGGGTGGTCCAAGAACAAAAGTGACTCCAAATGGGGTGTTTTACCTAGGGTAGGAGTTTGGAGTCTTGGTTCCTAGATTTTTCGGCCACCCGAAATCGCTTTGGACACCCAGAGATGCCCGCGCGTGCTGGAGCGCGTGGGCGAGGGTACTGATGTAATTCTGGGCAGATTTGTGACCCTCGTGTCGTCACGAGCGTGTGGGATTTCGCGGATCTCGATTCGGAGTCCGTTTGAGCCCCGAACGGAATTTCCATATCGCGCGATCCGTGGGTGCAGTGTCGTTAAATTGTCGGATCGCACTGAATTTTGGATATGTCGGTCTACACGATGTCAGGATCGTGTAGGATTCGACGGATTGCGAATCGGAGTCCCGGATACTCTGGAATCGCGAACCCTGGGTCTAGGGTTTGGACTTTAAGCGATAATGCGATTTTGGCCAATCCGACCGTCCGATTTGGACCAAACTCGCAGAACATGGTTCCCTCTCTGTAAGGAACCTTCAGGGAAGCCCAGATTGGTTATTGGAGATCGTGGACCCCCGGGGTCCCGGGTCGGCCGATCGGGCAGTGTATCGCTTAGTTGAGCGTCGGACCCTTTAAAACTGTTCCAAGCGTTTGAAAAAGGCTAATGTGGGCATAGGAGTAATTTGAATTGAAAGGCACGTACTTTTAGGAGCCGGGGGCAGGGTGTTTAATTTAATTCTTTTATTCAGCGGTTTACTGATTTATTATTCATGGGTAATCAGGCATCAGAGGTCCAGCCGACCAGCAGGAGAAACCTTCAAAAGGTCAATTTTGCTCGGACCATCTGTGAGTGGACTTTCTTTCATGAATTATTTTATAAATGAGTTATATAGAGGATTTCCATAAATAAGATTTTATAAGTGATTTTATTTTGATTTTATATAAATGAGTTTTTATAAATGAGTTTATTCGAATAAATTTCCTTATTTGATCTTGAGTAAGTTTTATTATGGTTCCGAACACGATTATTACAGTAATAGTTCTATAAGTCGGTGCTGCTTATTTCCCAGTTATAGAAACAGAGTTTGAGTTTCGAATCAGTTGAGACCGCAGCACGACTTGAGTTTTTCAGTTATTATTCAGATATTTCTTTTTAAAGGAATTTATTTTAAAACCACCTCGTACCCGTTTTTTTTTTATGGTGATTACCCAGAGTCGGACCGATGTCTACGGACATCCAGTCTGATTATAGTTCAGTCAGTGCACTTGACTTTGCCTCACAAGTTTCGGGGACGCTCGGACCGTGAGTGCCAGGATTTGCGGCTCGGCAGACTTGGTGTCCCGAGACCTGCCAGGATTGCGGCTCGGCTGACTCTTTGTCCCCGAGATCTGCCAGGATTGCGGATCAGGCTGACTACGGTCCCCTGCATCCTGACAGAGCGACTCGAGCTGACTTGGTGTCATCGAGGAATCTGCCGGCGGGACAGGCTGATCATAGTCCCCCGATTTCGCCAGTTTGCGGCTCGGGTAGCCTGTGTGACGCCCGAGACCTGCCAGGGAATTGACGGATATGACAGGGTTACAAATTGGTGGTATTTTCGAAGAATTTTGAGTTTCTTTTATTTAATGATGATTTTTAGTTATTTTATATCAGCTTTTCTGATTTTTCAGGCATAGATACCTTTATATTTGTTCAGTTATGCCAGGTTTGAGTACAGAGTTTTTATACACGTTTGATTTCAGCATTTTTATGCAAGCTTTGATTTCAGTGGTTTTGTATGAAACTTTCGAGCTTGAATATGACTGATATAGAATGCCTTGCGTTGAATATGCTTGATGCAAAAGAGTACGTATTCAGTTTTATTTAACTATTTTTTTATGGGGGATATTATGTTTATGAAAATTGTTTTGAAGAACATTATTTTTGTCCCCTCACATTTTCAACCTGTTTTTCGCCCCCAGGCCGTAGAAGTATGCGGAATCCACCACCGGGCCATTCATAGCTTCCATGCCTCAAAGCCAGGTATAATGTTGTAAGAAATCCTCACAACCCTGAAGGACCTAGAAAACGCTCTGATATCTAGTTGAAAATTTAGTGATTAGAGTTGAAATTGGTTACTGGAAACATTCTGGCAGTTGGGAGGAAATATTTGTGATTGTTTGACAGGTGAAAATTTTTGGGATTAGTCAAAAATACAGGGGAGACTCTGCTGAATTTTCGGCAGAAGTCTAAGGAAATTTTAAAGAGAAATTGAAGTAAGAAGGGTAAAAAGGTCTTTTGTGCCCGACCTTCGCCAGGTGTCGGACACGCACAGGACTTGACTCGAATTCCAAAGTGGAAATTGGGTCGGGTCCTGTCATTGCTAGCAAGGTATGGGGCCGAATCTTTGGGGGAAAAGATAGAAGAGAGGTTGGGGAAACTTTTTCATGAACAAAAAGTGATCAAAATACCCCTACCCTCAAGGAAAAAAATGTAATTTGAAGAGAAAATGTTTTCAAGAATTCAACCAAACAAGTTCTCAAATTTTTAAAAATTGAAAATAGTTTTCAAGTTGTATACCAAACAAGTTTTTGAACTTTAAAAATAGATTTGAGAACTCCTTATTTTTAAGAAAAATTAAAGTTTTTCAGTTTCCTATTTGAATAGGATACCAAACACCCCCTAAGAAATAGGTGATTCGCTGGCTTCTCTTTCCCCTTTGATGTTGTGGAGAGTGTTTACCCCATCGTCTCTTTGGTTCAAGTGTTTTCTCCCTTAGCTAGGCATGTTATTTTAAAAAAAAAAAAAAAAAAAAAAAATCTGTTCTAGATCTGTCAAGGTCTGGTGGTGGCCCTATTTGTATCTGGAATAGATCTCCTTTTTTAGCTGTGGGCCTTCTGTTTTTGGAGGCTTGTGGTTTCCTGGAGGAGAAGCCAATGTCTGTTGTCAGAGTTTTGGTGCTGAGACCTGGTGGAGAAAGGATGGTGCTGTGATGCTTGTATGAAAATCTGGAGGAATATGGTGGATATGCTCTTTCTCTTAATGGTACTGTCCTCTTCTCAAATACTGACAAAANGCAGAGGTCCGATTCGGCACTGATTTTACATGAGAATTATGCTCTATTTGTTTATATGGTTGGCTTCTAGTGAGATGGGTTTATTGTTTTTATGTTGGCTCATTAATTCTAGTCTTTGTGCTTGTATTGTAAAGTTTGAGTTGGCCGGATCTCTCATTGTTATGATGTTATTGATGTCTCAGTTCTCTGTATTTACCTCTGTTATTCAATGAATTTCCCTCCTTTATGCAAATAATAATAATAATAATAATAATAGTCATTTCAAATGGTAATGCACTATTCTAATTGTAGGCTCACTACAAGAATAAGT
>NW_023010101.1:45406-46986 GCF_902201215.1 Prunus dulcis
ATCAAAAACTATGTCAAAACCAAAGAGATGCAAGCTGCTTTTTATACCAAGCTTCCTATACCTAGTCAGCTAGAAACACACGAGTACCAAAACCCACTTCAATTATCACAATAAACTTTTAGCTTAATTTGGACTCTTATGAAGACCACAATTGGTTTTCCAACATGAATATTAGTTCAATATGGATTCTTATTGAAAAACGCCAACCAACCAATTTTTAATAGAAAAACAATATCTATTAAAACAAATGAATTAGACCAATCAAGTAAAAGAAGATTTCAACCTACAAGTCATAATAGGAAACGATAATATTTTAACTTAAATCAAAATAGAGTCCAACTAGAAAAGTAATCTTAAGAGATAAAGTCTAATCCTATTAAAAATAAGATTAACATAAAAATACTTGATTAAAAAAACTCAAACTAGGAATCCTATAATGAATGCATGATTATGTAATGATTTACCTGAAATCAAGTTTCTCATATCGGTCATGTCAAGCCTCGGATGTATGGGGTTGAATGAGTTGTGCCAAAACATCCAGTAAAACAAGTTCACACACTAATTCCCAACCTATGCTAGAGTCTAGGAAATGACAATACAATTTTCATACTAACAATCTCCCCCTTTGGCATTTCCTAGACAAAACACCTATTACAACTCAAACGAAATTGCATGGGATTCAACAAATGAAATCCTACTCTAAACTCAAGGCTCTGAATCCCTGCACATTATGAAACAACAAAACCAGTGAAGCATGTGGGAGAAGAAATGTAATTCAAGGCAAAATTACAACACTACTCCCCCTTAATTATACACCACAATCTCTCCCCCTTTTTATTATAATTTCACAATAATCTCTCCCCCTTTTTGTCAGGAAATCCAAAGAGCAAGGAAAGAGTACAAGGGAGCATATATAAAGGCAAAAATAAGAGGAAAAAAAAAATCAGTTGTGCCACAAGTCTGCAACTGGCAGGATTGATAATGATGCTGCAATCCTCAGGTTCAATTTATCATGTATCCGTCTTAGTAACATGAAGAAAAGCCTAACTGCACAATTAAACAAGAAGCATAAAACTACACTATGTTTGAAAACAAAAACAAATTCGTTTTTTTTTTTTTGTGGTTAAAATTTTAATATAAAAGATAAAGCCACTGAATAAGAAAATATATATATATATATATATATATACATAAGCCACACTTAGAAAAGAGACGAAACCACAAAGACATCAATCAAAACATCAATTACTATGCTTAATAAGAACCCAAGACTCCTCCTTCATTCATGCCAAAAAAAAACTTGAGTACATGCCAACACTATGCAGAAGGATAGACAAGCAAGACCAATACCAATATCTCTCTAGAAGCATTTGAAGCAAAGCCTTTCAGAATCTAGGGCACATCAAATCACAAAGGTTTAATCAAACACAAGGATTATAAAATGGAGAATCAAAAATATTTGTAAGAAATAAAGTCCATCAAATGAGCGAATATTAAATCTCAATCTCGTGTTATGTGACCAAACTTACTTAATAACAAAGAAAAAATCCAATCAAGAGCAAGCCAAGAACATAGAATAA
>NW_023010101.1:48056-51117 GCF_902201215.1 Prunus dulcis
CTTGACTTCATGAGGGGCAGAAGGTTCAATGAGTGAAGTGGATTTGACAAACTTTGTTTTAGACACAGCGGAAGACTTATTACTTGGTTGAAATCCCAAGCCTCGTTTGTCACCATCTCTTCGTCCCATGCTAATCATCTTGTCAATTTTTTCTGCACCAATGGTTAAAGAAACAATCCTTTCCTTTGAATTTTTAAGTTCAAGTTCAAGGGCTTTGTTGTCAGAAGTTAGAGAAGCAATTAATTTATTCTGATCAGTCAATTTTTTCTGCAAAAACATCAATTTTTCGTTCATACCTGCACTTACCTTTTTAGAATCTGCATCAGGGGATTGAAACTCGTTTGCAATCCTGCAATTTTCCAGCTTCAGCACAGCAACTTCTTTACAATCATCATCCTCATGTGATTCATCCAAGCTAACTGTGGTTATGAGTGCAACCGTCTTTTCATCATTCTCGCATTTCGATTCACTATCACTCCAAGTAATATGCATTGCCTTATTCTTGCTATCCTTTTGTTTCTTTAAGGTGTTGGCACATTCCGAAGATATGTGTCCATAGCCTTCACATTCAAAACATTGGACCTTTTCTCTTGGATTCTTTCGTTCATTTGACCTGCGAAATTTAGACCCACCATCAGTATAGTTAACAAACCTATTTTTAGAATTTATACCTTTTGAATCTCGACTCCTTGGATCTTGATTCTTGAGAAAGTTCATGAATCGTCTTGTGAGAATCGTTAATTCCTCATCACTGCAATCTTCATTTGAATGCCCATCATCTTCTTCATTCACAACCTTGAAAGCAACATTTTTGCTCTTTTTAGGGGCTAGATGTTTCATCTCATAGGTTTGTATGGACCCTATGAGTTCTTGAACTTTCAAGGTGTTCAAGTCACGGATCTCTTCAATAGCCGTGATCTTTGGTTGAAATCGTTGAGGCAAGGATCTCAAAATCTTTTTCACAACCCTGTCTTCTGGAATTTTTTCACCTAAACTTGAACAAGCATTCACAATTACACACAGTTTAGCATAAAATTCAGAAAAAGTTTCATTCTCATCCATCATGAGTGTCTCAAACTGTAAAGTATGCATTTGAAGCTTGGCTCCCTTGACAGTATCTGTTCCTTCATGGGTAACCTGCAAAATATCCCAAGCTTCCTTAGAAGTATCACAACCAGATATATATTCAAATTGATCTGAAGAGACAGCAGTAAATAAAGCATTTAACCCCTTTTGATTATTAGTGCTGTGTGTGACTTCAGCAGTGGTCCACTCCTCTCTAGCTTTGAGGATTGTGGTTTCTTCATCTCCTTTTTCGATCTTCTTTGTGGGTTTAGGAAATCCATGAACCACTGTACTCCATACACGTTCATCTAAGGACCAAAGAAACGACTTCATTTTGGCCTTCCAAGCGCCATAGTTGTTGCCGTCAAAATATGGTGGATGTGCAATTGAGCCCGAGGCACGATCCATCCTAAGGTATATTAGATCTTACTGAGTATGTCCAGCAACCTGCTCTGATGCCAATTGAAAATACCTGTAGGATATCTATATATATATATGCCTGGAGAATGTTAAACAAGCTAATTCGAATTTTTTGCAATAAATAATGATCAACCTTTGAGGAAGGATTGATATGAGTTATCAATCCTGAGATGTGCAAAGCTTAAAATAAATGAACACGCAGAGAATTATTTTACGTGGTAAAACCCCACCTCTGGGGAAAATCCACGGGACTCCTCAGTCCAACTCAAATCCACTATAGAACGATGATTACAAGAAGTACTACACACACTTATCCTAGACTCATTCTAGATAATGTTTACCGACTTCTTCGTAACTCAACTTCTGTCACGGGATGATCTTCGACACTCCTTATGTTGAACGCAATGCTGGTCACGATTGCTTCAAGCTCGCCGGAGGAAAACCGCCACCACGGTCTTGGTGCCCTCAACCGTATGAGTCACCGATATGCATATGAATGCAATATGAATGATTAAAGTGTTTGATAAATCACCAAGTAAACATGGAACACTTGATGATTTATCTCAAATATATGCACAATAGCTTTTGCTTGAGAATACTATACACAACACCAATATCAAAAACTATTTCAAAACCAAAGAGATGCAAGCTGCTTTTTATACCAAGCTTCCTATACCTAGTCAGCTAGAAACACACGAGTACCAAAACCCACTTCAATTATCACAATAAACTTTTAGCTTAATTTGGACTCTTATGAAGACCACAATTGGTTTTCCAACATGAATATTAGTTCAATATGGATTCTTATTGAAAAACGCCAACCAACCAATTTTTAATAGAAAAACAATATCTATTAAAACAAATGAATTAGACCAATCAAGTAAAAGAAGATTTCAACCTACAAGTCATAATAGGAAAAGATAATATTTTAACTTAAATCAAAATAGAGTCCAACTAGAAAAGTAATCTTAAGAGATAAAGTCTAATCCTATTAAAAATAAGATTAACATAAAAATACTTGATTAAAAAAACTCAAACTAGGAATCCTATAATGAATGCAAGATTATGTAATGATTTACCTGAAATCAAGTTTCTCATATCGGTCATGTCAAGCCTCGGATGTATGGGGTTGAATGAGTTGTGCCAAAACATCCAGTAAAACAAGTTCACACACTAATTCCCAACCTATGCTAGAGTCTAGGAAATGACAATACAATTTTCATACTAACAGAATGTGAATTAGTAAGGGTGATTCTGAAAACTGAAAATGAAAAGTATTATAAAATATGTTTTCAATTTTTTTTAAAAAAGTGAAAAGTGAAAAGTGAATAGAAAATGAAATTGTTATCAAACGTGCTCTAAATATGGACAAGGGTTTTCTTTTCCTATTACAATAAGGATTCCTAGAGAGTTTCTTGATGGGCAAGACTCTTAGGCAGATGCATATAAATACAGGTGCCACGACTTACTCGATCAATGTAACCTACACTAAAGTATTCACCCTGTCTATAAATGAGTGTGTGAGGGGTTGTATTGAGGAGAATAGATCTTGTGTGTTCTTGATATTCCAACAACT
>NW_023010102.1:0-7954 GCF_902201215.1 Prunus dulcis
TTAGATTTGCTATGATAAGTGTAAGCTTCTAATAGGATGATAGCTGTAATTCTGTTAGAAGAGAATCACAATTCTCTCCTAGCAGTCACACTATGTAAGCTGCAGTTTTTGCAGAAATCAATAGAACAGTGCATTTTTCATATTCTCCTCTTCATTCTCTCTAGCTAAATGCTCTACAAGAGCACCTCTTCCTAATCTGAGAAAGAGATAAAACACTCAGAATGATAACATGGCCTCAGAGCCAGGTTTGATTGTTTATTGGGCGTGAATCTGTGAAGAAAGTGCTGGTATTTGGCTGAGCTGACGATTGAGCTCACTCAAAACTTCACGAAGCTTGTCTAGCTGCGTCTGATGTCTAATATGGCAGGATCAAGCTCTTCTGAGCTTCGTACACCAGTATTCAATGGAGAAAACTATGAGTTTTGGAGCATTAGATTGAAGACCATTCTGAAATCTCATGGACTGTGGGATTTGGTTGAAAATGGCTTTGATGCTTCAGATCCAACGAAGGCAAAAGGAAAGGAAGAAGGATCTAAAGCTGCTGAAGAAGAGAAATCTGTAACGGCTGAGACTTTGATGAAAGATGCTCGTGCACTTGGACTGATCCAAGGTGCAGTCTCAAACCAAATTTTTCCCAGAATAGTGAATGAAGAAACCTCAAAAGGTGCATGGGATATCTTGAAGCAAGAGTTTAGAGGTGATAAACAGGTAAGAAGTGTGAAACTACAAGGCTTACGTAGAGAGTTTGAATACACTCGTATGAAGGATAGTGAATCATTTTCTGTTTATGCTGCTAAACTGTTTGATCTGATTAATCAAATGAAGAATTATGGTGAAGAGTTACCTAGAGAAAGAGTTGTGCAGAAATTGCTTATTAGCTTGCCTAGATCTTATGATTCCATATGTTCTGTGATTGAGCATTCAAAGGATCTTGACACTCTTGAAATTCAAGAAGTGATTGCATCTCTCAAGAACTTTGAGCTCAGATTAGATAGGCACAATGAAAATTCCACAGAAAAAGCTTTCACTAGTCTGAACATTGAGAGTAAAAGCTCTAAGAATGGAAGTTCTTCTGGAGGTAACAAGTCTCAGAAGAACTGGAAGGAAAATGGGAAGAATTGGAATAACAAGTCCAATTCAAATACCAAACCAAATGCATCAAATGATGGAACTAAAACACCCTGCAAGCACTGTGAAAAACTGCACTATGGCAAGTGCTGGTTTGAAGGAAAACCAAAATGCAGAGGATGTGGAAAGTTTGGTCACATGGTTAGAAATTGCCATGACAATCAATCTGTGCAGAAGGTGAACTATGCCAATCAGGTTGAAGAAACTGGAACATTGTTTTATGCATGCAATGCTGTGACAGATGTGAAAATGAGCAACTCTTGGTATGTGGACAGTGGTTGTAGCAACCATATGACTGGAGATGAAAGGCTACTGATAGACATTCGAAGGGATGTAACTTCCAAGGTGAAAATGGGGACTGGAGAGACAGTTCAAGTTGCAGGAAAAGGTACTCTTGTGATAGAAACCAAAACAGGCAGAAAACACATTCAAGAAGTGATGTTGGTGCCTAGTTTGGAGGAGAACTTGCTAAGTGTTGGTCAGATGATGGAACATGGGTATTGTTTAGTATTTGGAAAGGGAATGGTGACAATTTTTGATGATTGGTGACTGCAAAATCCTATAGCTAAGGTTCCAATGACTAGCAATAGGTGTTTCTCTCTCACAATGGTACCTGCTACTCAGTTGGTGTTGAGAGCAAGTGTGACTCACAGTTTGCAGACTTGGCATAAAAGGCTGGGTCATCTTAATGATCAAAGCATCAAGATGCTAGCAAATCAAGACATGGTTCATGGACTGCCTAGTCTGGAGAAGGATTTAGCAGTGGGTGAAGGCTGCAAGCTGGGAAAGCAACATAGAGACTCATTTCCTGCAGAATCTACTTGGAGAGCTCAGTTTCCACTTGAATTAGTTCACACTGACATCTGTGGTCCAATGCAGATTGCATCAATGTCAGAAAACAGATATTTCCTGTTATTCATTGATGACTATACAAGAATGGCTTGGGTTTATTTTCTCAGAAATAAATCCAATGCTTTTGAATGTTTCAAGAAGTTCAAAGCAATGACAGAATTGCAGAGTGGACACAAAGTGAAATCACTTAGAAGTGACAGAGGTGGAGAATTCATGTCAAATGAATTTCTTGCATACTACAGTGAGGCTGGAATACAAAGACAGCTGACAGTAGCATATTCCCCTCAGCAAAATGGAGTTGTTGAGAGGAAGAACATGACTGTGATTGAGATGGCAAAGTCTATGCTACATGAAAAGAGTCTTCCATATGAGTTTTGGGCAGAAGCTGTTCATACAGCAGTCTACCTTCTCAACAGGTGTCCTTCTAAATCTCTTGAGAAAATGACACCATTTGAGGTCTACACAGGAAGAAAGCCAGGTATTGCACACTTGAAAGTGTTTGGATGCCTATGTCATGTGCTTATTCCTTCTGTTTTGAGACACAAGTTGGAAGAAAACAGTCACAAATGCATTTTTGTGGGCTATGGATTGTGTGAAAAAGGCTATAGACTGTATGATCCTAAGACTAGAAAGATTATCTTGTCTAGGGATGTCTATTTTGATGAAGAAGCCTCATGGAAATGGGAGAATCCTAGCAATGCAGATGTGGGAGTACCTATGCCAGATGGAAATCAAGATACTGCAGAAACTGAACAGAGGGTATTAGATGATCACTCTCAGTTCTTGGATACTCAAATGCAGATGGAAGAAGAAATTGCACCTCAAGGGGAAGAAATGCTTGAAGAGACTCAAAGGCTTGATCACACACCTCACAAGTGGAGGAGTATTAATGACATCATGGCACAATGCAACATGTGCATTGTAGAACCTGACAGCTTTGAAGAAGCAGATTTGGATGAATCATGGAGATGTGCAATGGAGGCTGAATTGGAGATGATTGAGAAGAACAATACTTGGAAATTAGTTGACAGGCCATCTAACAAACCAGTAATTGGTGTTAAGTGGGTCTACAAGGTCAAACTGAACCTAGATGGCACTGTGCAGAAGAATAAAGCTAGGCTTGTGGCTAAAGGCTATTCACAGAAGCCTGGAATCGACTATAATGAGACATTTGCCCCTGTGGCAAGACTTGACACCATCAGAACTTTGATAGCCCTTGCAGCACAAAAGGAATGGAACCTATTTCAATTGGATGTGAAGTCTGCTTTTCTCAATGGCATTCTAAAGGAGGAAGTTTATGTTGAACAACCTCAAGGATATGTTCAAGAGAGCAAGGAAACCAAGGTGTTCAAGTTGAACAAGGCTCTATATGGACTGAAGCAAGCCCCAAGGGCCTGGCATGATGAAATAGATGCCTATTTCAACACTGCAGGTTTCAAGAAAAGCTTAAGTGAAGCTACTCTCTATATCAAAACAAGTGACACCTCAGGTATTATCATTGTCTCACTCTATGTAGATGACATTATATATACTGGAAGCTGTCCTAAAATGCTTGAAGAATTTAAACAAGATATGATGCAACACTATGAGATGACAGACTTGGGTCTGTTGCATCATTTTCTTGGCATGGGAGTGGAACAAACTGACAAGCATATTTTCATTCATCAAAAGAAATATGCTATGAAACTTCTTGAGAAGTTTGGAATGAGAGAATGCAAGTCAGTGGCAATCCCATTAGTGGTGAATGAGAAATTGTGTAGAGAAGATCAGAGTGAAGCAGCAGATGAAAGTGAATTCAGACAGATTATAGGAAGTCTCCTTTATCTGACTGCCACAAGACCAGATGTCATGTTTGCATCTAGCTTGCTTGCTAGGTTTATGCACAATCCCTCAAAGAAACACATGGGAACTGCTAAAAGGGTGCTGAGATACATTCAAGGCACATTGGATTTTGGAATTGAGTTTGCAAAGGGGAAGACATCTACTCTAATTGGGTACTGTGACAGTGACTGGGCTGGGAGTGAGGATGATATGAGGAGCACCTCAGGATATGCCTTCACACTAGGTTCAGGCATGTTCTCTTGGGCTTCCATCAAGCAAAACACAATTGCTTTATCTACAGCCGAAGCTGAGTATGTGAGTGCTGCAGAAGCAACTTCACAAGCTAAGTGGCTGAGATTTGTACTTGAAGATTTTGGTGAAGAACGGATAGAAGGGACTCAGATTCTATGTGATAACACCTCAGCAATTGCAATGGCAAGGAATCCAGTCCATCACCAAAAGACAAGACACATCAGCAGGAAATTTCATTTTATCAGAGAAGCCATTCAAACAAAAGAAATTGAACTGATATACTGCAAAACAGAAGATCAGATAGCAGACATTTTGACTAAAGCTCTACCTAAGGGTCGGTTTGTGAGGCTGAGAAGCTTGCTTGGTGTGAAATCAGCTAAAGGATTAGAAGGGAGTGTTGAAATATAATCCTGCAGCAGATTTCTTAGAGCTGAAGCTATTCTCTATATTGTTCTGTTTTGGTCAGTCTATTTAAATGATGTAATGAGAACCATTAGATCATAGTCTAGGTGGATTCTCTAGCTTAGATTTGCTATGACAAGTGTAAGTTTCTAATAGGATGACAGCTGTAAATTCTGTTAGAAGAGAATCACAATTCTCTTCTAACAGTCACACATTGTAAGCTGCAGGTTCAGCAGAAATTAATAGAACAGTGCTTTTCATATTCCTCTCTCCATTCTCTCTAGCAAAATGCTCTAGAAGAGCACCTCTTCCTAAATCTAAGAAACTGATAAAACTAAGAATGATAACAGGATGGAAGGTGAGAATTAAATTATTCATATTTTATATATCTTCTAAATAGAGAGGAGCTTACTTTCTGAAGAATAGTTACCACCATGCGCAACTCGTTGATATGCCGCCTGGAACTAAAGCTCAAAGTCGCCATGTCTGTGGCAGAGAGAACAAGGGCTTGAACATCATCAATGGCCTGAACAGACTGGTTTATGGGTTTTGCATCACTAAAGGAGGTCCACAATGTGGAAACTAGAAGTTCCTCTCCATAAAAATCTCCTGGGCCTAGATGTTCCAACTGAGAACCATCTGTCTTTTCAATGATTACGCGTCCGTCCACAATGAAAAGCATCATTTGAAGTGTTTCATCCTTGTTTATAATGATTTTTCCAGGAGTGTACTTCTTGGGATGAAGCTTCTCAGATATTTCTACCAAAACTCCTTCGTCCATGTCTTTAAGTAGTGGCACCTAGAAATATTTGAGAAAAATAATTAGCAATTAAAAATATAATATATATCATCATTGGATATGAATAATGGTTGTGAAAATTTAAATATGATGTGTTTGGATGAACCTACCTTCCTCAGCCTACTCAACGGGCTGCAACTTTTGATTTCTTGGAGGGGAAGAATAGAGTGGATTTCCCTAACCACATCAAAATCCGAGTTTTCAACAAGTTCCCTTTGTATCTCTTCCATGATCTTCGGCTTTCTACTAAGGGGGATGCCATGGCCAGAGATCCATGATTCTACTTTTGGGTCAATTTCTTTAATCTTTCAACAACAAAAAAAAGATAATAGTAAAACATTCAATATACCAAATATTGCCCTTGATTAATGAATTTATTAAGTATTGAAACTTTTAATTAAATAAGGATAATACAATAAACTAACATTTTTTTTTTCATATTAAAAAAATTTAAAATAAAGACCAAAATAAGAAAATAAGGTCATGTTTTCATGGAACACAACTTCTCTTTATTTTTTATTTTGTTGGATTCTCTTTCTTAATTTTGAATAAAAAATAAAAAAATAAAAAACCAATTGACACACACTGACATATTTGGCACATTAATTCGACAAACATAAAGAGAACATTATATGAATCAAATAAGTAACATCATTGTTTATTAGTAGCTAGCTATTTATCTTTACTGTCGTTTCCGTTGTATTTGAGAAATCATGAAATCTTTATTTGTTTGTTTGTTTTTTTTTTTTTTTGAGAATCTTTCCTATTGAGAGGGGCGATAACATACTAAACTCACACACACTACACGAATATTAGGACTCAAACTCAGAACCTTGCCTGAGGGAGTAAATACTCCATACAACTTTGCCTGAAAAGAACCTCAGTTGAATAGTTTACTATTCAATTCACGGTATTTTGATTAGAATCAGTGTACTTGGTGCTCAAGTTCTCTTATTTATATATATTTATTAATAATTTTGGGTGTGGGTGTGGGTGTTATGGATCCATGAATTTTTAAAGACTTATTTACTGTAGTGCCCCCCAAAATTTTGGTCAAATCTTACTTTGCCCTCTGAAAGTTAAAGTGACTCACTTTTCATCATTGACCAAGATTTGGTGTCCCATGTTCAACTCCATCCAAAAGTCAATTAAGTTTGATAACGTGGCAAAGGTATATTTGTAATTTCTTATTGATCATTTACCTGCCAATTTGAGTGGGTGATGTGGCAAAGTGGAGCCCACTCTAGTATGAACAAAATGTTAATAAAAGATCTTTTACATTTAAATACTTTAAAGAAGTAGAAATCAATTAAACAACACAATAAAATAACATAAAATTGAAAAAAAAATGTAACAACCCGATCCTAAATTATTAGTTAAACATTAAATTATTCAAGGAAAAAGACAATTTTACCCTGAGAATATTGAAATGATTTAAGAGTTGACTTTTATTCGGGGAAGATTAAATGATTAAAATAAGAGGAAATGAATTTAAAGGGAAAAATTAATAAATAAATAAATTCAAATAAACAACAAAATAAAATTATTTGAATTAATTAAGGTTTTTGAAAATTAAAGATATTATTTATTATAAAAAGGGGCGAAAAGGTCATTTTAAGTTTGGGAAGGTATTTGAAAATTTCGATTGGATGTTGCGCAGAGCACATCGAAACGAATCCGTAGACACGTAGTGACTCGAATCAGAGTTGTAACGAAAAAATGGCGATCAAAAGAAGTTCAGTGGCATAACCATAAATATTTCAAAGTTCAGTTTTTTTAAACCCAGAATTTTTGCATTTTGGGGAGCTCGACCAGTCGACTTCAAGAGGTGATTTCTCTCAACTCTGACCACCAATTCAAGCAAGACCGGTCCCGTTAGAACCACCACACTCCCCTCTTCCAGCCCCAGCCATAGTCGCCAAAAACGGCCAAAAAACAGGCGGTGTTGGGATAGCTTTTTCGTAAACTTTTGCCGGTTCATTCTCCCTCCTCCAGCCCCCGTTTCATGTGAGTGAGGTATGTTTTCTCACCTATTTTTCATGATCTAGCTGATGGTTGGTGTTAATAAATGTGTTTTAATAGGTTGAGAAGTTTTAGGAAATGTTCAATTTACAAGGGAGACTCTGTCGTTGCTCTGACGTTGTTGATTTTAGGGGCAATGTTAAGGTATATTGAAGAGAACCAAGAAGTGAATGTGGGAGTAAATTAGTTTCACTAAGGTATCTGCGCATAGAAAAGAAAAAGCTGAAAAGTTGAAAGTACTGAGTCCGCAGAAATGAGATAAAAATTGTCAGGAGCTTACAAAAGTTAAATCACTACATAAAAGAAATTACAGGAGCGGAAATGTCAGAGGAAGTCAATGACGAGTTATATGGAAATGAGTGAGTTGTGAGCTTGGCTTACACTAGTAAAAAAAACCCCTTGCGCGACCAAATTTTGCGCGACGAAAAATTATTCGTCGCTCAAAGTCACTTTGCGCGACGAAACTTGAAACTTCGTCGCTCAAAGTCTTGCGCGACCAAATTTTGCGCGACAAAAAATAATTCGTCGCCCAAAGTCACTTCGCGCGACAAACTTTTGCGCGACGACAATACATCATCGCTCAAAGTCTTGCGCGACCAATTTTGCGCGACGAAAAATAATTCGTCGCTCAAAGTGACTTTGCGCGTCGAAAAGTAAACTTCGTCGCGCAAAGTCCTT
>NW_023010102.1:9178-17432 GCF_902201215.1 Prunus dulcis
ACCAATATTTCTATATTCGTCGCGCAAAACTTTGCGAGACCAATATGTTTCGTCGCGCAAAACTTTGCGCGACCAATATTTTCGTCGCGCAAAGTGATACTGTTTTTAAAAACCGAAATAACTCCTCCACCATTTTCTCAATTTCTTTCTCTACTCTTACCTCTCCTCTCTCTTTCCCTCTCCCCAAATCCCACCCTTTCTCTCACACTCACTCCTCTCACTTAATCTCTCATCTCTCTCTTCACTATCTCTCACTCTCACTCTCACTCACTCTCTCATCTATCTTTTCACTATCTCTCACTCTCTCATCTCTCTATCACTATCTTATCTAATTCTCTCACTTCTCCCTCTCATTCTCACTCACTCTCAATCTTGTCAAAAGGTATATTCTCTCCAAATTTTAAATTTTTTTCATTAATATGTGTTTTTGGCATTAGTTTTGAGTTTGTGTGGGGTTTGGGGTTGAGTAAAGGGGAGAGATTGGAGTTTGGGTTGGATTTGTGGTATAACAATTTTAGGGGAGATTATACATTCTTTTTTTTTGTTGTTGTTGTTATTTGACCATATTTGTTTTTTTTTGTAGGTAATCATTGAGACTTTGATGGCTAAAGTTGAGGATTAGGAAGCTATCAAAACATATTATCCACCACTACCACCACAATATGCTTGTATTAGGATTTTACTTTGTTAATTCATGTGTACATTTTGAATATTATATATATATAAATATTTATTGGATAATTTGATCACTATTTTTCATATGTAATTTTATTTTGAATATGTCAATTTAAATTAAAGTAATTAAGAAAAATCTTACAATTAAATTAAATTTAAAAAGTAAAAATTTGAAAAAATTACTATAATTAAATTAATATCAATTTAAATTAAAGTGATTTAAAAAAAATCATACAATTAAATTATATTTAAAAAGTAAAAATTTTGAATAAATTAATATTAAAGAAATAATAATAAAAAGTAAAAATTAGTTTATTTTAATTAAAAAAATTTAAAACACAAAAAAATATTTCGTCGCGCAAATATTTGCGCGACGTTATTGTTCGTCGCGCAAAACTCTAAAAATGTGGGCGGGTACCAAAAATGGAACCCGGGAATTTTTTATTTTTTAAATTTTTTTGAGACTTTGCACGACCAATGTTTTTTGTCTCGCAAAACTTTGCGAGACGAATATTTTTCGTCGCGCAAACCTTTGCGCGACCAATGTGTTTCGTCGCGCAAACCTTTGAGCGACCAATGTGTTTCGTCACGCAAAGTTTTGCGGGACCAATATGTTTTCGTCGCGCAAAGTTACTTTGCGCGACCAATATTTTTTCGTCGCGCAAAGTCACTTTGCGCGACCAATGAAAAAACTTGGTCGCGCAAAGTCTTTCTTCACGATCTTTGCGCGACGGATTCTGCGCGACGAAGTTTTTGTCGCGTTAAAATTTGTGCGACTACAATGTATTTTGCGCGACGAAATTATCTTCGTCGCGCAAAGTGTAAAATGTAGTAGTGTTATGTGGCACGTGATGAACTTTATGTTTTGAGTTGTCAAGGCTGTTTGAGTTAAGTAGGTTGGTGGTTAACTCAATTCAGAAGTAATGATTTTTGGGGTAACAAGTGTAAGTTTGTGAGTCGACAAGACCTCAAGGAAATTCATGTGATCTTGGAATGGTCTTACTATTGAGTTACTAGGTTTGTTTGGTTTGAGATCGGAAATTAAATTTGTAAGGGAATTTCAGTGTGCGTTCAAGAAATGGTTTGGTTGAATCGTAGTAAGTTAAGGTTAGAAGATGTTGTGAATTTAAATAAATGAGAGCAGCGGAGATCGTTATCTAGAGGATGACAAGTGTGTCATGATTGGGCAGGCAAATGTCTAAATGACAATGATAGTTTAATGGGACAAAGTCCAATATGACCGGGTACGAATTAGTAGAGTGCACGTATTTAGTTTGGAAGAGGTAAGACTATTGAGCCCCTTAATTTGTTTGGGGTGGAATGTATCTTTTATGGTAGTAGGGATGATTGGTGTTGTGATTTACTCAAGGAGCTTGAGGCTTAAGCTTCAGGAAGTTACAGATCCATGTACAGGAAGATGGATTGTATCATTAGCTATACATCTGGAGTTGCTTATAACCATGGTGAGATGGATGATGATTACCATTCAGTAAAAATGATCCTTTCTGATATTTCTCTCAAAGAATCATGTTGGCAATGTCCTTTATTAATTCTAAAGAAAGAAGGAAAATATCAACAAGTCAAAGAACTTGGACTTCTCTTAGTGGGAGAGCCAGAGAAAAATCAAATCACATATAGAAGCGCTTAGCTTTCAGAAGAAGATTTAGCATTACACCAGCTATTAAAGGATATTCTTAGTTGGAGAAGAAGATTTCTCTTTTTCTGTTGGTTTAGGAGATGTATAGCATAAGGTGGATGTTCACAGCATGAACCAATACCTTTTTCTTATTAGATTACGCTTTGATTGCATAATCTATAATTTTCCTCATGCCAGTTACTTGCTTGGCCCCTTTTCTTTTGAACGTAACAGGTTTTAAATTTGGTTTCGTTAGGATTTGATCGAAAGACTAGAGTTCTTAACAGTGAACAAAGGTTGGGAGAGGTACTAGAGTCCCGACATTTAAGTTTGCATTTTGGTGTTATCCATGTTTTAAAGGCCAGCTTTTGGAATGTTTTGAAGTTGAGTGACCCTAGAATCGAAGCTTCATCATGCGGGGGTTCGGAAAACATGGGAAGTTAAGTTCTCGTCATATCAGGTTATGGAGGAAGATACTTTTGGGGGGGGCCCGAGCAGTAGATATAGACCCAGTATCCGTACCCCAAGTGACATGCATGAAATTTTGAGGACAAAATTTTTATAAGGGGGTACAAACCAATCCTAAATTATTAGTTAAACATTAAATTATTCGGGGAAAAAGACAATTTTACCCTGGGAATATTGAAATGATTTAAGAGTTGACTTTTATTCAAGGGAGATTAAATGATTAAGATAAGATGAAATAAATTTAAAGGGAAAAAAATAAATAAATAAATTCAAATAAACAACAAAATAAAATGATTTGAATTAATTAAGGTTTTTGAAAATTAAAGATATTATTTATTTAAAAATGGGTAAAAATGTTATTTTAAGTTCTGGAAGGAATTTAGAAATTTTGATTGGACCGTTGAGTAGGGCACGTCGAAACGAGTTTGTAGACAAGTAGTGGACTCGAATTAGAGTTGTAACAAAGAAATGGCGATCAAAAGAAGTTCAGTGGCATAATCATAAATATTTCGAAGTTCATTTTTTTTAAACCCATAATTTCTGCATTTTGGGGAGCTCGACCAATCGACTTCAAAAGGTGATTTCTCTCAACTCCGACCACCAATTCAAGCAAGACCGGTCCTGTTAGAACCACCACACTCCCCTCTTCTAGCCCCAGCCCTTCGCTGCCTTGATCCGTTGCCATAGTCACGGAAACAGCCAAGAAACAGGCTGTGTTGGGACAGCTTTTTCGTAAATTTTTGCCAGCTCGTTCTCCCTCCTTCGGCCACCGTTTCATGCAAGTGAGGTATGTTTCTCACCTTTTTTTCATGATCTAGCTAATGGTTGGTGTTATTAAATGTGTTTTAATATGTTGAGAAGTTTTGGGAAATGTTCAATTTACAAGAGAGACTCTGCCGAATTCCACAAGATTCGTTCCGGATTTCGAGGAATTTGGGGTGGGTTTAGGCTTTTTGGGAGCTCAGTAGCTTCAGAGTCATGGGAACTCCGAAGTTAAGTGAGTTGGGACTAGAGCAATCCCAGGATATGTGACTCACTAAGAAGTTGCTCATGAGTTCCCATAAACAAAACCGTGAGGGCAGAGAGGGGGCCTCTAAGCAGACAATATCGTGCTACGGCGAAGCCGATCCAGGATGTGACAATTTGGTATCAGAGCCACTCTGCCGTGTGGTGCGAGTGTGCCGACAAGGACGTCGGGCCCCTAAGGGGGGTGGATTCTAACATCCTACATCGACCAACGGAGAGGTGGTCATATGCCTTATACGTATATGCCCACCTCTATCTAGCACGGGCCCTTTTAGGAGCTCACTGACTTCGGAGTCATGGGAACTCTGAAGTTAAGCGAGTAGGGGCTAAAGCAATCCCAGGATGGGTGACCCACTGAAAAATTGCTCGTGAGTTCCCATAAACAAAACCGTGACGGCAGAGAGGGGAGCTCGAAGCGGACAATATCGTGCTATGGCGGAGCCAATCCCAAAATGTGACAAAAAAAAAATAGCAAACCCTAAACCTAGCCCCCACTCTCCCCAGCTGCCTCCATACCCACCCACTCACTTTCCAAATGTACTACATGAAATCCTTGATTTTGTTGAAAGTAACTTTTTGTTATTTTCTAATTTCTATCCAAATGGTAATGAATATTGATCGTGACATTGAAATAACCTTGGCACAACCATGGTTTTTCCGAGATTTCGTAGTCGAGCTTCCGGCGACGGATGGTGGAGCTTCGTATCGGCATAAGGCACCACCCATCCATACCCGCGACCCAACCCCCAAGCTCCTCTACCCTCTCTCTCTCTCTCTCTCTCTCTCTCTCTCTCTCTCTCTCTCTCTCTCTCTCTCACACACACACACTCACCCAGCCCCCCAAGACCCAAACCCTCTTTGTATATGTTTCTCTTTACCTCTGTGTGTCTCTATCTCCCTCACACACCCAGCCCCCCACGACCTAAACCCTCTCTATCTATGTTTCTCTTTCCCTCTGTTTCTCTTCCTCTCGTAGTGGCTCACGGAGTAGGGCGCCAGATCTGCTCGCGGTGGTGCTAGGTGGAAGATTTGGGTTGGCTACGTGGAGATCTGGAATGGGTTTTTCTGGAGATAAAGTGATGATGTGTGGTGGGCCTACCCATCCCAACCAGGGGTATGCTGGGATTGGCGAAGAGCAGCACCTTACGATGTTCATGACCAATCGGATCCTGACGTACCAGTAGGTACCAGAGGAGATCGCTATGATCGTTACTGTATCCGTATTGAGGAGATGCGACAAAGTGTTCGGATCATTTGGCTGGGAGTGGTGGTGCTGGTGCTGTGAAGAAGATATGACTCTTGTTTTTATATTTTTCAAATTTTTAATTCCAATAATTTTGTTTTTCTAAATTTTCATTCGTATTTTTTGTTGGGATTGTATTTATTTATAGTTCTAGAAGGATATCTGACCCAGATCATATGGGATGGTAGGTTGGTGCAAGATTGTATTTTAATTATTTTTAAAAATTAAGAATTAAAATATACTAATATTCTATCATGTTTTTGGTTTACGTGGAGATGGCTTCCACTTTGCCATGTCACCCACTTTACAAATATACCATTGTCACGTCATCAAACTTAACGGACTTTTGGATCTTAACGGACTTTTGGATGGAGTTGACGAAATGGGGCAATGTGGGACACCAAATCTTGATAAAGTGGGTAAATACCTTGCACTACTACTTAATTAAAGTCATGGGTTTAGAGGAACTTACCTGCATATATTTTTTAATACGGATTTGAAGATTCGGGGGAAGAATAGAGAAGATATAGTCCAAATCAGCATCCCCGTCTTCTTCAAGTTCTTGTCGCACCTTGTCCATGATGAGCTGCTTTATATCATTAATCAAGTTTTTGGGGATGCCATTTTCAGATAACCACAACTCTGTCTGGTTATCTTTCTTTTCCATCTTTCGGTTCACTTTCACCTCGTGTCTATGGTATTTTCTTCGTGCAGTATTCAACTGCATGCATGTCTATATATATATGCCACAACAAGCAGCTCCGTCATTCTTAACTAGGTATTAGTTATTTATGTATCCTTTAAATCAAAAACGATACATGCAACTTTCTTTAAATTAAACTCAAGCCTAACCTGCAAATTTCCAATGAGATATAAGAATAAAAGCAATCCAATTATAGAGATGAACGCTGCAAAGAGGTTCTCCCATCCATCCACGCTAGGCTCAAGATTTGAACCAAGAGAACTGCAAAAATGAAATGGTAAAACATATATATGATTGGAAGTGAGCAAATTCATCATTACCCATCAAAGTTCAAACAAACAACACCAAACAAAAAAAAAAAAAAAAAAAAAATAAAAACCTCCCCACCAAAAACAAATGGAGATCTTTCGAAAGTATTTTGTTGACCCTGGTATACCAGATTGAAGGATTGTACTATATATACCAAAATCAAAGAGCGTTGTATTCGCTGGACTTATAGGGCATAAATCATTTAGAAATTTAATATTTCTAAATGTGTTATGCTCATGACAGCCAAAAGAACTAGTATCACATCCCTTTTTTTTCTGACATGCATCATACCAACAAATGGTCATTCGTTGAATAGCGAAAAAATACCATATAGCTCCAAGTACCTAAATAATAACAAGTTTGTTAATTAGATTAGACTTAGAGATGATGATGAAAATATGAATAAAATTATATTTTAATTTTTGACTTCACTCAAGTTAAACAAAAATACTTCAAAATATATTTATCAAATACTGTCAAATTTGGCGTATTTGTAAGGACTCGCGATTAGGACAGTTTCCTTATTTCAACAACTTATCTTCACCCTTTAAACATAGACTGAAAATTATGAGAGTTTCTACCTATAGCAGTACGAGGTATTTACCCTTACGCCCAAGAGACTAGAGTTTGAATCCCTTTTGTTATAACAAAAAGGGAAAAAGAACATACACGAATAAGGATTGGAAGAAGGATTTAATGTTATGAAACATTATTGTTTTGTGAAAATGTAACTCAAGAATATTAAGTACATGCCTACTCTATTGTAATATGGATCATTTTGCCCCATGTACATTTTCCATTCATCAAGGTTGATTGAGTTAAGAACCTAGCCTTTTACGGAAAAGAAAAATTCAACAAAATCATTTATAAAGATTAAATATTGTTACTTACATGACTAGCCAGGATATACATAAAGAAATTCAAGACACCTTTAACCCATATAGCAGTCTCTTTGATCTCTTCTTTAGGAGTCTTTTTAAATTCCTTACATGATAAGTAGATCCGAAGAACTCGTGGCACATATTGCAACAAAACAAAAAGATTCATAATAGCCATCCTTTTTGGGCTCAAAGATTTCAAGTCCCGCATTTTTGAAAAGAAGATGAAAATTGCTACCTGGACAACATAATACAAACATTTAAAATCAAATTATCACGAGCAAAGATCACTAATATTGGCCACTGTCGGCCCACTGTGGCTAGGTAAATTGTGGCTTTTGCCTCTTTTGCTAGTAGTCAGTAAATTCCAATAAAGGTCTAACCTGTGGAAGCGGAAGAATAGCCAAAATGTCAATGAAGATATTATTGTAGGAGCAGAAGAATACCCACATCTTAGCTATTGTTGTTTTCCACGAAAACCTTATTTTCGAGTCGTTTTGTGTGACACTGACACGATATTTAGCAGATGTATAAATTTGAAAAATAATGTTCAATATATAGAAAAGATCAGTGAGTGATCTTAAAAGAAGAGCTGCTGTCTTCAAGTTTCTGTCAGCGAGCAGGCACTTGATATCATCCTTCATCATAGGAACGTAGAGAAACAATGGATCCTGTGCAACAGCAAACAGACATGATACTACAAATATCTTCTTCCACATTTGAAGGGAAGCCCCCCAACGAGTATCATGATTTTCGTCCTCTTTTTTATTTGATCTATCTTCATCTTCTATGTTCTCCACAACTACAGTTACTTCACCGGTAGCCATGCAAACCTTTCTTCTTCTTCCTTTTTTTTTTTTTGGCAGAAACTGAATCTGATCTTTGCTAGAATTCTGAAATGCAAATGATGGAGCAAATCCCCTTTAAATCTCAAATTTTCTACAACTTAAAGTCAAGTTTATAAGAATGGTAGATGTATGTACATGCTGTTTGGTCCAAAGTACGTGGCCACGTGAAGCGTTTGTGTGGACTGTTTTCTGCCACGTTTTGAATCTTATACTATTATTAATGTTATTGCAATGCAATGACTTTATCATGTCCTTAAAACAACAAAAGGTTAAACTGTTCTAGATCAATAAGAATATAATTAAAAACATTTATTTTTGTAAGAAAGTCAAGTTATGAGAATGGTAGATGCTCTCGTTTTGAAGCTTCTAGAGTTTAGATCAACAATAATTGCTATATAAAATAAGATATGTGAGAGACTTAGTGTAGTAGACATTTGATAAACCTTGTCCCCTACTACTCTTCCACTA
>NW_023010102.1:24150-46994 GCF_902201215.1 Prunus dulcis
CCTCATAATGGAGGGATTTCACCTCACCTCCAGAGCAGCTAGCTTTGTCAGACATAGGATTTTTGGGGCTTTGGCTAATTCTTTGTTTAAGCATGCCCGGATCAAAATTGGGAATTAATTGGGAAAGCTGACTAAGGAAATGCTCCCTCTCAGCCTCTACCAATTGTTTTGTTCTAGCCTCCATCCTTAAGGCCTCTTCCCTTGCCTTAGCCTCCATCTTTTTAGTCTCTTCTTGAAGGAGAACTCTTAAACTCTCCTTCAAACGGTCGTCAAAGCTAACCCTCTGTGGTTTGGGTAAATTGAAATACTGCCTTTGGGGAAATCCCAGCACCTACTCCTCTCAATCTGCCAGGATGCTCGGGGCCCAAAGCCATGGTCAGCACATCTTTGCTGCCATCTACTCTGACTTTGCCTTCCGAGACTTGTTTCTGCAATTCATCCTAAAACAAAGATATACAAAAAACACACGACGGTTATTTATGTACAAACGACGTATTATATAATTTCACACGACGCAAAAACATATAAACCGACGTTATTATAACTTATCACGACGGTAGTTATACCGACGTGGTTAGTTATTTAAAACGACGAAATCAATAAACCACCGACGTCTTATGCTATAATTACAGAAAACATAGTGTTTCCTAATTAGACCTTTAACGACGTGTTTTAAAAATTTCGACGTGGTAATATCATTCACACGACGCGAAATGAACCACCGACGTCTTATGCTATAATTAAAGAAAACAGAGTAGTTTTTCCTATTTAGACCTTTAACGACGTTTTTTAAAAAGTTTCGACGTGGTAATATCATTCACACGACGAAAAAAATATAACATAAGACGTAATAAGAATTTTTCACAGTTTAATAAAAATTTAAAACAGAGTGAGTAGGCTTACAATTAATTTTGCTTTCTCTGCCACCTTTGGATCGGGGATGTTACCATGTTTGTCTTGTCTAGCTCTCTTCCATAAGGTAGATCGATCAATTTCTACCCCTGGCATGGTTTCCTCCAATTGATCCTCCAATCCAGCATATCCTTTTCGAGACAATCGATGATTGTACTCGAGTTTCTCCCTAATCTGTGCATGTTGAGAATGCACAGACTCAAAATCTTTGAAAAGCCTTGAAGCTACAAAGGCATCCCATTGTGCTTTCTCTATGAATTTATATATTTCCGGGGGTTGGCTTAATTTCTCCTTGTCATTGGTGTATGGAAGGATATAATGCCTCGTTAGTGTAGACTTGAAATCCTTCCATTTCTTGGCAGCAGAAGATAAAACAGATTTCTTGCCCCCTTGACCTACGACAAAAGCCATGTCAACTGCTTCCCATATCTGCTCCTTAATATCCTTGGGGATTTGGGACCATTTCTTGTCCACAAGTGGAACTCTAGAGCGTGCCAAGACACCAATGTACGACTGCATTTCACTATGTGCTTGGCCAATACCTTTCCCCCTTTTATTGTATTCAACAATTGGCCTCAGTTTCTGAAGCTTTCTCTTCACAACACGAGGCATTGTGCTCATACCTCGACCAGTCTTTGAATCATCAGAGATTGTTGTCTGGCTTGTTGGTTCTGTCTCAGCAGATGATGAAGCAAACTTCATCTTCTTCGAAGACTTCATCTTCTTCGAAGACTTCATCTCCTTCGAAGACTTGTCTTGAGGAGCTACCATTCCAAGCTTCTTGGAGCCAGAATCCTTAGTTTGTTGTTGAGAAACCATTTTAACAGACAAAACTGCAAGTGAAAATATTTCAGGAAAAGATTAAGAACACAAACGACGGTTATTAATAAAATACGACGTATGATATGATTTTAAACGACGCAATGAAATAATCTCAGACGTAATAAATGTTTAAAACCATTATTTATATAACGTCGTGGTATTTATGTTCACACGACGTCAATAGTAATACACCGTCGTGGTAAAACCATTATTTATATAACGTCGTGGTATTTATGTTCATACGTCGTGGTACGTCGTGGTATTTATGTTCATACGACGCCAATAGTAATAAACCGTCGTGGTATTAACATTCACACGACGTAAAACAATAAGATATACTGTCGTCTATATTAGATAACAACCCTAGTTTCTTTTTCTTTATATTTTATCAAATAAGGGAAAAACAAAAACCATTGTTCAGAGAAATCAAACCTGCAATTAAACAAGCAAATAAAAAAAGACTATTATTTTAAAAACAACTTTGTCAATTTTCGGACGACGCTAGAACGACTGACGAACCGTCGTGGTCTACATATTTAACCACGTAAATAAGAACTACCGTCGCCTTATTTAGTTGAGGTAGTTGTCTTCAAAGTTGGAAACTTTCCCTCTTTGTCTGTATATTTTATCAAACTTGAAAAGAAGTAAAATGATTTTGGCCAGAAAAAAGGTAAAAAGATTTTTCAAACAAAAAACGTATGAGCATGCAAAACAGTAACCAAAATAGTGAAAATGAAAGCTTACCTTTTGCGTGCAATGAAAGCAAGAGGAAGACGATCGATCTTTAAGTTCAGAGACGACGAAGAAGACGAGAGGAAGACGATGAGATACTCTGACAGTGCTCTGACAAGGAAAAAAGACGAAAAGTTTTCTCTGGGAGATTGAAATTTTTAATCGGGTTTGGAAACAGTGCATGTGTAAGTCGAAAAGTTGATACATATAAAACCATTTCAAAAAAATAATACTGCGGTTACATATAAATACGTCGTTTTTAACTAACACGACTAAATATTTGTTCTACGACGTGGAATCCTTTCATTTAACGTCGTTACGTTTAATATAACCGACGTGGATTTGAATTTTTAAATTATGAATAGAATTTTTTTTCCCGTGACCTTTCAGTTTATTTTTCAATTACAGTGCGTTATAAATAGAGTTTTTTTTCCGAGGAAATTTAAAACGAAGGAAATTAATATTCTGGAATATGTAAAGTTTCTTTTTTGGATGACAGATTTAAATAAAATAAAAATATAAAAACAACGACTGTTTTTGTTTTTACTGTCGTCGTTTTTCGTCGTCTTAAGTAAGACTAAGACGACGTAATATATTTGTTGAGGGACGTTGATTTTTTTAAACGTCGTTAGGTATAATATAACCGTCGTTGAAAATTGTCTCTCTGATTGCAAATTTGCAAAGACGTTAGGTATAATATTTGTAGATACACAAACGCACACACATCATCAACTTCCAAAAAAATGTCTCTCTGATTGCAAATCTGTGTCATCTGTTAAGATTATGATGTGGAACAGAGTTCCATCTCTTAAGATTTCGTAACCCTTGGGTTCTCAGAAAAATCTGATTATGTCAGCGGTTTTCTATATAAACCGTCGTGGTTATTTCAATTCTTGTCATTAAGTAGATCTACCGACGTAGGATAAGAAAATCAAAGAAAAAAAATTGTTAACAAAAATTCTAATTAAGACGACGGTTTAAATTAAATGTACGACGTATAAAATTAATAAATTCGACGTTAAATTTTATAGAACAATTTAAAGATAACGTCGTAGAACTATATGATAATGACGTCGAGATATTTATATTTTCCGTCGTTGTAAATTATTTTAATACGGCGATATGTTTTATTTTTAAGCCGTGGATTTGTTTGTAATTATACGGCGTCTTATACGAAAACTTCGTCGTTTTATTTTATGAGTAAAAACGGCGGTTTTTATTGAAATCGTCGTCTTTAATTTCTACGTCGGTCGATTCATAACTTCTGCCGTTCTTTGTTGGCTTTGATTTTACACTGCGGAAATCTGTTTCAAATAGACGTCGGTTGTTTAATTAGGTACGTCGTTGTTTTTGAACAGCCATTTGAATCTCCATTTTTAGTTGTCTAAGGTGGTATTACACGACGGTGTTTTTAGAACCGTCGTCTTTTTAGAAACCACGGCGGTTTTCACTTAGACCGTCGTTGTTTTCTGGTCGTGTTTTTCACATTTTGTAGTAGTGTATGCACATCTCACCAACAAAAAAAATATATTTAATTAGTTGCGCATATATAATAATACTAACCAATTCGATCACCTAGGATATTATTGGAGACCATATTTATTTATGGCAAAGGAGAAATTAGAATCATTATTAATATATATATATATATATATAAATAGGTCTGGTTCTCTTCATCCAGAGGAACTTCCATTAGTTGTAGAACTAATTATTGCTCAACGCTATCAATATTATTTTTAGGAAAAATTGCCAGTGGCATCTTGAAGTTGTACAGATTTATCCTTATGTTTTCAATTTTAATAATAAAGTAATTAGATATTGAAAATTTGTTATAATATGATTCTATCGTTAGTATGGGCCATAAAAAAATGAGAGATTCACTATAATACCCAATATAGGAGCTCAATTATTTATAAAAAAAATATTATATGAAATGGACTTTTTAGAAACACACTCAAAATTCATTTACTACATAACAAAAAGGCTTTTAACTTCTTTTAAATTACAAAATTGCCACTGATTTCTTAAAACAAACCCAACTCAAAAACTTCATAAAAAAAGCTCAAAACACTCAATGGGGCATCAAAGTAACTTAATAATTAAAATTAAATTCAATAGGGCCAACTGTCATTTTTTTGGGTTTTTTTTGGGTATGTTTATAGAAATTAAATGGTATAGGGTTTATTTATAGTTTTAGTGCTAAGAATGGATACGACTAAATATCTCTAAAAAAATTTGTTAGGATGGGAAGCCGAGATTTCCATCAAAAGATATGTCACTTGATCATTTTTATTGTACCTATAATTGTTTGTCATTTACAAAATTTGACATACATAAATCTAAACACTAAAATTATTAATTGCCAGAAATTTAAACAACGAAAATTTAAATTCCATCATTTTAGAATTGTACGTAATTTTCAATTTCTTCATCGAAATGAAGGGTAAACTCTAAATAATAACCACTTGTAAACACCCAAGTTATAAATATTTGCATATGAACCTTTGAAGCCAAATCTGAAAAGTGGTCTAATTTGACCTGAAAGTATGGTACAACACATTGTTCATATACAGATTTGCATCACGTAAGTTTATAATTTTATATATAATGTTCATATTGATTTTGAATTTCATGTGATAAGTTTTTATCAACATTTTGGCAAGTCTTTTTGTAACCATTTCCTTCGTCTTTCCAACCAATAGTTAATTTTGCAACTACTTCGATTAGCGCGAGAGGCATTTTGTTGGTAATTTGGCTTGTTCCTAACGATGTATTTTGTTTCAACTGGAGTGAGTACCTCGTGAAACAAAAGCATGTCAGAACACTTTAGCTTTAACGATAAGGGGTTTTCAACTTCCTTTGTTTCCTCTCCTTTTTAGTCACTTCCATCGAAGAGTTAATAAGAATCTGAAGTCAATTGGCGTTTTCAACCCTCTTTCTCTCCCTCCTCAAGTTCAATTTTGCGTTTTCTTGTTTCCTTTGAGAATCTGTTCTTCCTATTGAACTCTATCTGGCAAAGAATACTTTAATGTGTTGTAACTATTTTTTTATAATGATTTTCCTTTATTTTTCAACTTCACTACACTATGGTTTTATGGATAATTTTTCAGAATAACACAAAAATAACTGTTTTAATAAGAGAGAAAACCCTAGCCCAAAAAAAAAAAAAAAAAAAGGGAGGCAAAGGAAGGCATTTCTAGAGATTGAATACGATTAAAGAAGGAGAATCCAGCATAATTGAACTTTTAGCCAATGTTTTCATTTTAAAATTAATATTTTTTCTTAAATAGAGGTGACGATCCTTAATCACTATTGGATTAAATCTAACGGTTGGTGACCACTAAGTTCCTTGCACCTTGGTGACAATGCGAACATGACTGAATAATAGGATTAAAACACTAGTAAAAAAAACCCCTTGCGTGACCAAATTTTGCGCGACGAAAAACTATTCGGCGCGCAAAGTCACTTTGCGCGACGAAAGTTGAAACTTCGTCGCTCAAAGTCTTGCTCGACCAAAGTTTGCGCGACGAAAAATAATCCGTCGCCCAAAGTCACTTCACGCGACAAACTTTTGCACGACGACAATACATCGTCGCGCAAAGTCTTGCGCGATCAAATTTGCGCGACGAAAAATAATTCGTCGCCCAAAGTCACTTCGCGCGACAAACTTTTGCGCGACGACAATACATCGTCTCTCAAAGTCTTGCGCGACCAATTTTGCGCGACGAAAAATAATTCGTCGCTCACGCGAAGTGACTTTGGGCGACGAAAAATAATTCGTCGCTCAAAACTTTGCGCACGAAAAGTAAACTTCGTCGCGCAAAGTCCTTATAAAAATAAATAAAATAAAAAAATATTTTTTAAAAATTTTTCCATGACGTAATCCAAACATTTTGTCACCTAAACCAATTTATTTTTGTTTTTTATTTTGTATGCATAACACTTAAGAAATTAAACGGTATATATATTTATTAAGTAACTTTAAATTTATTATTTTAGATCGGATCGGATTTTTATTAGAAAAATATATTCTTGTTGTTCGGATTGGGTTTTTGTTAGAAAATATATATTTTAAATTGACGATCGAATTATTTCATTGTATTCATATCGGGTCAAGGAGTGTAGCAGTAAAAAATCATCAAAATCGGAGTTAAAATAACCGTTAAATCTTGATTTTTCATTATAACCGTCGAAAAGTTTTATCCCCTTACTTGATCTCTGAATGTTTATTTTTTTCGATTTCTGGCTATATGATCTCGAAGTATAAACAAACAAGTTTGATGGTTGGATCGTTGAAACTAGTTTTTTTGAATGCATATGCCATCAAAACAATATATTCACTAACAATTAAGAGTTTATTTATACTTTCGTTAAATATAACATAAGATTTTGTGGTATCCACTAGTGTAAATATTTTAAATTGAAGATCAAATTCAGTCATTGTATTCATATAGGGTCAAGGAGTGTAGCTGTAAAAAAATCATCAAAATCGGAGTTAAAATAACCATTAAATCTTGATTTTTCATTTATAACCATCGAAAAGTTTTGTCCCGTTACTTGATCAATGAATGTTTATTTTTTCCAATTTTTGGCGTATATGATCTCAAAGTATAAACAAACAAGTTTGACGGTTGGATCGTTGAAACTAGTTTCGTAGAATGTGTATGCCATCAAAACAATATATTCACTAACAATTAAGAGTTTATTTATATTTTCGTTAAATATAACATAAGATTTTGTGGTATCCACTAGTGTAAATATTTTAAATTGAAGATCAAATTCAGTCATTGTATTCATATAGGGTCAAGGAGTGTAGCTGTAAAAAATCATCAAAATCGGAGTTAAAATAACCATTAAATCATGATTTTTCATTTATAACCGTCGAAAAGTTTTGTCCCGTTACTTGATCTATGAATGTTTATTTTTTCCGATTTTTGGCGTATATGATCTTGAAGTATAAAAAAACAAGTTTGACGGTTGGATCGTTGAAACTAGTTTCGTAGAATGCATATGCCATCAAAACAATATATTCACTAACAATTAAGAGTTTATTTATACTTTCGTTAAACATAACATAACATTTTGTGGTATCCACTAGTGCAAATGTTTTAAATTGAAGATCAAATTCAGTCATTGTATTCATATAGGGTCAAGGAGTGTAGCTGTAAAAAATCATCAAAATCGGAGTTAAAATAACCGTTAAATCGTGATTTTTCATTTATAACTATCGAAAAGTTTTGTCCCGTTACTAGATCTCTGAATGTTTGTTTTTTGTGATTTTGGGGGTATACGATCTTGAAGTATATACAAACAAGTCTTATGGTTAGATCGTTGAAGTGTGTGTGTGTGTGTATATATATATTTATTTATTAAGTAGCTTTAAATTTATTTATTTTGTACATATAACACTTAAGAAATTGAATAGTATATACATTTATTAAGTAGCTTTCACCTTAATTATATTTTAAATCATAAAATAAAATATTTTTATTTTTTTATTATTCATAACAATTATTTTTATAAATATTGTGCTACGAACCAATTTTTCGTCTCTCAAAAGTTTGCGCGACCAACAGTTCGTCGTGCAAAACTCAAAAAATTTGGGCGAGTACCAAAAATGGGACGCGGGTTTTTAAAATTAAAAAAAAAAAACTTTAGACTTTGCCCGACCAATATATTTTTTTCGTCGCGCAAAAATTTGGGCGGGTACCAAAAATGGGACGCGGGAATTTTTTTTATAATTGTTTTAGACTTTGCGCGACCAATATGTATTTTTCGTCGCACAAAAATTTAAAAATTTTGGCGGGTACCAAAAATGGGATGCGGGAATTTTTTTTTAAAAAAATAATTTTTTTAGACTTTGCGCGACCAATATTACTATATTCGTCGCGCAAAACTTTGCGAGACCAATATGTTTCGTCGCGCAAAACTTTGAGCGACCAATATATATTTTTCGTCGCGCAAAAATTTGGGCAGGTACCAAAAATGGGACGCGGGATTTTTTTTTATATAATTGTTTTAGACTTTGCGCGACCAATATGTATTTTTCGTCGCACAAAAATTTAAAAATTTTGGCGGGTACCAAAAATGGGATGCGGGAATTTTTTTTTCAAAAAATAATTTTTTAGACTTTGCGCGACCAATATTTATTATTCGTCGCGCAAAACTTTGCGAGACCAATATGTGCTACGAACGCAAAACTTTGCGCGACCAACCGTAATTTCGTCGCGCGAAGTGATACGATTTTAAAAACCGAAATAACTCCTCCACCATTTTCTCAATTTCTTTCTCTACTCTTACCTCTCCTCTCTCTTTCCCTCTCCCCAAATCCCACACTTTCTCTCACACTCACTCCTCTCACTTAATCTCTCATCTCTCTCTTCACTATCTCTCACTCTCACTCACTCACTCATCTATCTTTTCACTATCTCTCACTCTCTCATCTCTCTATCACTATCTTATCTAATTCTCTCACTTCTCCTTCTCATTCTCACTCACTCTCAATCTTGCCAAAAGGTATATTCTCTCCAAATTTTAAATTTTTTTCATTAATATGTGTTTTTGGAGTTAGTTTTGAGTTTGTGTGGGGTTTGGGGTTGAATAAAGGGAGAGATTGGAGTTTGGGTTGGATTTGTGGTATAACAATTTTAGGGGAGATTATGCATTCTTTTTTTTTGTTGTTGTTGTTATTTGACCATATTTGTTTTTTTTGTAGGTAATCATCGAGACTTTGATGGCTAAAGTTGAGGATTAGGAAGCTATCAAAACATATTATCCACCACTACCACCACAATATGCTTGTATTAGAATTTTATTATTGTACTTTGTTAATTCATGTGTACATTTTGAATATTATATATATATAAATATTTATTTGATAATTTGATCACTATTTTTCATATGTAATTTTATTTTGAATATGTCAATTTAAATTAAAGTAATTAAGAAAAATCTTACAATTAAATTAAATTTAAAAAGTAAAAATTTGAAAAAATTACTATAATTAAATTAATATCAATTTAAATTAAAGTGATTTTAAAAAATCATACAATTAAATTATATTTAAAAAGTAAAAATTTGAATAAATTAATATTAAAGAAATAATAATAAAAAGTAAAAATTAGTTTATTTTAATTAAAAAAATTTAAAACACAAAAAAAATTTCGTCGCGCAAATATTTGCGCGACGTTAGTGTTCGTCGCGCAAAACTCTAAAAATGTGGGCGGGTACCAAAAATGGAACGCGGGAATGTTTTATTTTTTAAATTTTTTTGAGACTTTGCACGACCAATGTTTTTTGTCGCGCAAAACTTTGCGCGACGAATATTTTTCGTCGCGCAAACCTTTGCGCGACCAATGTGTTTCGTCGCGCAAAGTAACTTTGCGCGTTCAATATTTTTTCGTCGAGCAAAGTCTTTCTTCACGATCTTTGCGCGACGGATTCTGCGCGACAAAGTTTTTGTCGCGTTAAAATTTGTGCGACTACAATGTATTTTGCGCGACGAAATTCTCTTCGTCGCGCAAAGTGTAAAATGTAGTAGTGAAATTAGAGATATTTAGTTATACAATCATTCTTAGCACTAAAACTATAAATAAACTCTGCATCATTTAATTTATATAAACAAACCCAAAAAATGAAAGCTAACCCTATTGAATTTAATTTTGGTTATTAAATTACTTTGATGTCCTATTGAGTGTTTTGGATTTTTTTTATGAGATTTTGGGGTTGTGTTTGTTTTAAGAAATCAATGACAGTTTTGTAATTTAAAAGAAGTTAAAAGCCTTTTTGTTATGTTGTAAATGGACTTTGGGTGTGTTTCTAAAGTCCATCTCATAGGGTTTTTTAATAATTTGGACTCCTATATTGGGTATAATAGTGAATCTCCCTTAAAATTACCTCTTTTTTTTTTAACTAATAAGAGAGGGGGATTAGAGTTCAAAATATTTTGATAAAAGCGATACAGAGGTAGTGTGATTAGAATTTAAAATTTATTTGAACATTTGAAAGAAACATTTTTAATTCAAGGCTTGGATTATAAATAAAAGAAATGCGAAAGTTGTTGACTTCCAGACTTCTAGTCTTCTACCGAAATCTTCTTCTCATAAATTTGTTCGTATCCCAAACGCTTGACCATGGACTATATATATATATATATATATATATTTGCTCGTTCAGTGGAAGAGGGTCGCTTGGATTAAATTCTTGATGGTAAAATAATCAAGAAGTGGTTGATCTCGCAAAAAGCTGTTTAGGGTTGCAGGATGAAAGGCCCTCCATGAGAGAAGTAGCCATTAAGCTCGAGGTTATGGCATGGGATTATTCAGCTGCTAAGGGACTGGTTAAGTTGAATTTCTTTCCATCTCCATCTCCCAAAGAGACCGAGACCACTTTCTTGGGTCATCTTCAAACGCTCAACTTCTTCATGTCAGACGTGAACATGATGAATTGTTTGGTTCTACTTTAGTTCTAGTGGGATGCAAAATCAAATCGAAATTAATGCCGAACTCGTATAGTATCATGATGGCCGACATATAATTCATTGTCTTGTTGCTAGCTAGCTAGCTAGTGATGTAATGAGAATTTCGATTTTGGCAAGGTTCATGAAAAACATATTGATTTCAAGCCTAAGCCTTGGATAATTAAACAAAAAAAATGTTGAAGTTAGCCTCTCAAAAAAATAATTTTTTTTTCATAATTTGATGCCAGCTTTTTTTCCTTTTCCAGGGCTTCTTTTAATTGTATATGATTTTAGACCAAAAATAAAAAATAATAATTCAAATCTAATAAATAATCCCCAGAAGAAGAAAATTTGGTATAAAAAAAAGAGTACTTACCACAACACCTCCACACAATAATGTACCACCAATTACCCCACCTCTTCCAACAAAGGTCACAACTAAGGCGGGGCTGCATACATAAATACACACACATATATAAATACACGCACACATGCCTTCACCAGATTTATTTAATTGCAAACCAAACCTGTCCTTGGACAAGTAATCGTACCATCACTCTTCCTTGCCATTTCTTCAAAAGCCTGCCAAGATCATCAAATACTAGAAATCAGACAAGGAAAGTACGTACATATATAAGCAGGCATGCAGCCGCGGTGGGAAGATAACATCTTATTACTACACACATGCCTTTATTATATGCACAACTCACGACAAAATTAATTAATTAGTTGCACATACATGATAATACTAACCAATTCGATCACCAAGCTGAACACTTGCCAAGTCTTCGGCCTTCAGAATCAGAACTTCAACTTCACCGATGGCCCAAAAACTAGAAGGAGAGGTGGGCAATTCGGCAGAAACGCTGGCAGATTTAGATCGCACCCAACGTTGTATAAGCTCATCTCCACTGTGATTTGGACGTTCTCCTTCTCTAAGGTAATGTTTCGAGTTTTCGTTTGTTACTGACACAACTCCGCTGACGATGAAGAACATCATTTCCATTTGTTTATCCTTCATAATAATGTACTCATCTTTATACGTTTTTTCAGTAAGATGCTTGCATACTTCTTTCAACACTTCCTCATTCATAGTCTTAAGGATTTCCACCTAGGATATTATTGGAGACCATATTTATTTAAGGCAAAGGAGAAATTAGAATAATGATTAAAATATATATATATATATATATATATATAGATAGATATAGGTCTGTTTCTCTTCATCCAGAGGAACTTACATTCTTTAGGATGGTCAGTTCTCGAGGCTGATCAGAATCTGTAGGCAGGGTGGTTTCCGTGCTGAATTTCGACCTGAATTCAGAGACTACACTCTTCAAGTCGTCGGCTTTGAGAGCAAGTATTTCAACAGGACCACCACGCACACTACATAGCGCAGAACCAGGTGATAAAGGTAGTTTGGCAGGAAAGGACTTGTGTACCCAAGTTGTAACCCATTGTACAAGTTCTTCTCCATAGAAACTTCCTATTTCACAGGTGTTTTTAACGTTCTCTTCCAAAGCACTATCGCTTTCAATTAATACAACTCCTCGGATGACGAAGAACATCATTTTAAGTGGTTTTTTCTCTTGAAGAATATGGCGCTTGGCAACATTGAAGTTCATGTGCTTAAGGCACTTGCATATTGCTTCCAACACTTGTTCATCCATTTGTTGAAAGATTTCCACCTAAAATTAGATAGATGTGACATTGTCAGTTAAAAAAAATATAAAGCAAATTGGTTAAAAGTTAGTACTGCAGATGGAGCAACTTACTTTCTTTAGCCAAGTTAACCGGATATCTGAGAGAGAGGCGAAATTGCTGAAATGCTTCATGAACTTAGAGACTACATTCTTCAACATCCTGGCCTTCAAAATGAGGACTTCGGCATCATTTGAGACTACTCTAACAGTGCAGGTCGACAAGGGTAATATGGTAGGAAAAGACTTATCCAATACCCACTCAAGAAGTTCTTCTCCAATAAAATTTGCTTCCGGAGGGTTCTCATTTTTTGTTACCTCTCCTCTCGTGATGAAGAACATCCTACTAACTGGTTGGTTCTCTCGAACAATATAGTCGTCGCGTTTATAGCTAACCGGAGAAAGATGATGAGACATTGCTTTCAATACTTGTTTATCCATAGTTTGAAGTTTTGGCACCTAGGATTTGACACATTATTAATTTCTCAAACATAAAGAGAACATTATATAAATCAAATAAGTAACATCATTGTATATTAGTAGCTAGCTAGGATGGAAGGTGAGAATCCAATTATTCATCTTTTATATATCTTCTAAATAGAGAGGAGCTTACTTTCTGAAGAATAGTTACCACCATGCGCAACTCGTTGATATGCCGCCTGGAACTAAAGCTCAAGGTCGCCATGTCTGTGGCAGAGAGAACAAGGGCTTGAACATCATCAATGGCCTGAACAGACTGGTTTATGGGTTTTGCATCACTAGAGGAGGTCCACAATGGGGAAACTAGAAGTTCCTCTCCATAAAAATCTCCTGGGCCTAGATGTTCCAACTGAGAACCATCTGTCTTTTCAATGATTACACTTCCGTCCACAATGAAAAGCATCATTTCAAGTGTTTCATCCTTGTTTATAATGATTTTTCCAGGAGTATACTTCTCAGGATGAAGCTTCTCAGAGATTTCTACCAGAACTCCTTCGTCCATGTCTTTAAGTAGTGGCACCTAGAAATATTTGAGAAAAATAATCAGCAATTAAAAATATAATATATATCATCATTGGATACGAATAATGGTGGTGAAAATTTAAATATGATGCGTTGGGATGAACCTACCTTCCTCAGCCTACTCAACGGGCTGTAACTTTTGATTTCTTCGAGGGGAAGAATAGAGAGGATTTCCCTAACCACATCAAAATCCGAGTTTTCTTCAAGCTCCCTTTTTATCTCTTCCATGATCTTTTGCTTTCTACTAAGGGGGATGCCATGGCCAGATAACCATGATTCTACTTTTCGGTCATTTTCTTTAAGCTTCCGTTTAAGTTTATTCTCGCGTCTGTGCGACTCTAACCTTTCAGTATCTATAAGCACGTAGGTCTATTTCACAACAACAAGGTTCAGTTCATTAGTTCTAATTATAATTGTTATAGAAAATTACATATATCTATATATCTAAAGCAAAAGGCACACACATGAGTGTGTGATAAGGGGTTAGTGTATATATATATATATATATATATATATATATAATGCGAATGGATCCCATAAGATTTTCCCTCAATTGAAGCTTTCTGTCTCCCGAGAGAGAGAGAGAGAGAGAGAGAGAGAGAGAGAGAGAGAGAGAGAGAGAGAGAGAGAGAGAGAGAATATCAAATCAGGAGCTTTAAGCTTACGGAAAACTTTTTATACACCATACGAACCTGCAAATTTCCAATGAGATATACAAACAGTATCAAGCCGATTATAGATATAAAAGCTACAAAGGCGATTTCCCATGTATAGAAACTCGGTTGGAGATTTGAAGCTAGAGAACTGCAAACATGAAATGGATCAGAATACATAATATATACAAATCTCAATTGCTCAATGTAAGGAAATCTAAAACCATTTATCTCTAGTTAAAAAACAGCATCAATGTATACGTTGACATGTACAAACCTCAAATTTCGCAGGCCCCAACAAAAACTGTTCAAAAACTTCAGGGGATAGTCTGTTGACCACAATGCACCTGACTGAAGGACATTTAGGTATATGCCAAAATTAAATGGTGGAGTTGTATCTGGTGGATTTATTGGGCAGAAATCATTTAGAACCGTAATATTTTTCAATGTTTGGTGATCATGACAATTAAATGTAATAGCGCCACATCCATTTCCATATAGACATGCATGTTCCCAGCAACTTATCATTTGTTGAGCAGCAAAAAAGTACCAAAAAGCTCCAAGCACCTAAAGAAAACAACAAGCTTGTTAGATTGAACTTTTGAGAAAAATATGATCCTTTATTTAAAGAAAGCGAACTTTTTAAAATTAAATAAATTACGATAAAAGTGAAACTTACATGACTAGCGAGAATGTAGAGGAAAAGATTGAGTAAACCTTTAAGCCATAATGGGATTTGTCCTTTGAAAGGTTTTCTAGCTTTCTTGCATGATAGGTAGATGCGAAGAACTCGTGGTACATATTGCACCATAATAAGAAAGTTCATAGTACGCTTCCCGAAAGATCCTGAGACCCTCATATTCGGAAAGAAAAAGAGAATTGCCACCTGGACACATTGCAATGTTAATATCAACTATTAACAACATATCATGAGACAAAATATTAAATTAGAGTAATGCTAGAGATACTAAATTTGTTTATCCAGTGACCTGACAATTGGATCCCAAGTGACATGGCAACGTCATATCATCGCTTAATGATCTGGATTTATTAATTAGTTCAAAAGTCATAATGATTTTTTAGAGGGAAAAAAATTCCTAACTGACAATTATGTACCCTAATCTTATTAAAATTTTAAAATATTGCTCCAACATTAACTTTACTGTCAAAAATTTTGTTAATTGCCTACGTGGTAAGGGTAGGTCCCACCTATTCGTTTCTTTTGATGCCATTTGAAAAGTATTTTCGGGCAATTGGTGTCTTCTCTCCCAAACCCATTTGACATCAATTGTCTGAAATACCCTTCAACTAGCATTGAAAGAAGTGAATAAGTAGGTCACAAGTCTGTCAGGTGGGCAATTAACGGAAATTTCGCTAGTGAAGTTAATGCATAAACTAGATTGCAAAAAATTAATAAGATTAGGATACATAATTGTTAAATTTGAGAGTGCATAAACAAATATGCCTTAAGGGTGAAAGTTTAGCATTCTAATTGAAATTAACCCTAGTTTTCTTTTGTTGAAATCGAAATAGTAGAGATGACGCCCAGTCTTCATGATAAAGGTATTCTTCTTCGATTCAATCAAACATAGTCAAAATTAGGGGCGGACCCAACATGGGACTAGTGTGGTCCCAGACCCCCATTCCATTTTTTTTACCTCTTTTATTTGTATATTATACATGATATATAATATAATAATATATATATTAGATTAGTTTTAGGATATTTACCCTAAAATAAAATAATATATTATGTTCTTTTTGTATACATATAAAGCATAAAATGTCTTGATCTCCTTTCAACTCATCTCTCTTAAATCTTCTAGGTTAGTTTATGATATTTGCACTAAAAACTCTTAAAGTTTTAACATTTTATTTAAAGTTTTGTGATTTTTTTTTCCCCATTTTTTTTTTTCATGTATGAGTTGGGTACCTTAATATTGTGCTTTATGAACTTTTTTTTCTCCATTTCTTTTATCTGTTAGAATATAAAATGATTAATTTTTTAAGTCTTTAATAGTGTAGATGATAAAATTAGTATTTAACCAAATTTAAAATATGAAATTCCTAATAATTATGAAGAGGAGACAAATTTTATAAATGACCCCCTCTAATGTGAAATCCTAACTTGGCCACTAGTCAGAATGTCATCTAATTTGGTTGAAATGGGTACTTACAGCCACCAAAGTGTTGATTACTTGGTCTTTCTATCATTATAATAATCGATAAAGTCTTTCAATCTTTATGGTGACACCATTTAGGGTCCCATACGAATTTTTTTTCAATGATCCAAACTATCTATTTTTTAAGTATACATCCATAGATCATCCATACAAAAAAATTAGACAAATCGGAAACCGTTTCGACATCCAATTGTGTCTTACAAAAGCAATTAATACGGTGCTTCAAGAAAGTACAAAAATTTCAACATTTCAATTGAGTGATCAAATGATATCGAATTCAAGTGATTTTTGAAAAGATGATGATCTTTAAATGAATATCTACAAAATATAATGTTTGAATTAGTGAAATACAATACAAAATGAGTCATACAAGGATGTCCTTAAATAAGCTTATTTGAGGAATTTCATATACATATATATGGCATTCCATGCAAACAAAAACAGTGAGATTTGAAAAGCAAAAACAAAAACAGTGAGATTGGAAAAGCAGTTAACTACTGGATCTAGAGTCGAGATATCAAAGGGCTTTTGTTCGTACCTGTGGAAGAGGAAGAATAGCTAAAATGTCAACTATGATGGACGACTCCCGTATCTCCTTTGTTATACTTGGTATTAGATATTCCTTCTCATGAACTTCAGTTACTTCAGGTAATAACTCACGAAAGCATTTGATGAATGATGTTATTAACTTGGAGGAGCAACTTTTGGGAAGAATTCGATTCATGAAAGGCGAACAATTTTCAAATCTACAAACTTGCAAAATTATTCTGCCTACATAAAATAGATCAGTGAACAATCGCGAGACGAGAGCGATAATCTTTATGGTGTTGTCCAACCTCAGACACTTCAAATCGTGGTTGAGGAGAGGAATGTAGAGGAACAAAGGATCCAGGAAAACGCCAAGCACACATGATGTTATAAATATTTTAGTCAACCGTGCTGCATTTTTTGAATTTTTCACATCTACGTCTCTCGTGTCAGAATTTTCCGTTGTCTGGTTTGAATTTGGATAATCTGTTCTGCTGGCCAAGACACAAAGAACATAAAATTACGCATACAGGATAGAATTAAAGTTTATTGCAATGCAATGACTTTAGCATGTCATCAAAACACCAAAAGAATTTTATTAGATCAATAAGAATATAATTAAAAACATTTATTTTTGTAAGAAAGGAAAAAAGTTGAATTTGAGGCATGCATTTGAAACTCGTAAGTATATAGAGAAACTAACCTTGCTTCAGCTTTCTCTAAATCACCGGGAGCGGAAGCCATATAAACTCAAACCTTTTTTTTTTTTTTTTGGTCTTTTTTTCTTTTTCCAGAAACTGAATCTGATCTTGCTAGTGGAATTTGCAACTGATGGGAGCAAACTGAAGTCAAGTTATGAGAATGGTAGATGCTCTCGTTTTGAATCTTCTTTAAAGCACCTGGGTCCATGGGCATGAAAAGGAGAGCCTTTGTTTTTATGGCAGAAAGTGAGTGAGCTAGCAGAACAGAAATAAGGAAAAATGAATTTCGATAAAGTTTTCATGGTTGGGGGAGCAAGTAAGGATATGTCCTTCCTAACGACACATTGTGGGGTCGACTACAAATTTTATTTATGAATCGTTTATTTTTTAAGTATCTAATTATAGATTATTTCTGTGAACGACAAATATTTGATTGAGTGTTTAATTAGATAAATGTGGTACTTGAAGAAAATACTAAAATGACAATTATTTGATTGAGTGTTTAATTGATTTTTGAATTCAAGTGATTTTTTCCTAGGATTAAGTTTGAATGAATACCTAAACATTTTACAATTCTGATCTTAAAAAAATAATATGAATTATTCTACAAGAATATCCCTCAAATAACCATACTTGAAAGAATCTCTCAATTGAAACTCCAACATATTATATACATATATACACTAACGCAAAACAATGAGATTGGGAAAAATAATTAACACTGGAGTTTAGATCAACAATAATTGCTATATAAAATAGAAATGTGAGAGACTCAGTGTAGCAGACATTTGATAAACCTTGTCACCTACTACTCTTCCTCCAAGTGCAATGAATCAGAGGCGGCTGACTGTGAACAATAATTGTGGCTAATAATTGTGGCTAAAGTGAACGAAAAATCAAAGATTCCGAACATCTTCTGAAAATAATAATAATAATTAACCTCATTCAGAAAACATGTATGTTTTTCTGCTCGACCAAACTTTCCTACAAAGTGCAGTGCACCTGATCTCTTCACTATATTATTTAACCATTGAGCCCACCAACCTAACTGAGGAGGAAGGAAACACACAGCGACAAAGACATAGACGTTTTAAAATCATATCAGTAGACAACATTATTTGGCAAGTTGGTGCAATTTGGTGCAATTCATTAAAAAACAATTTTACCACATTATTTGGCAAGTTGGTGCAATTCATCATCATCATTACAGAGTCATATTAGATAATTCAATATATAAATGGATCTATACGTGACTTTTAGAAGATTCAATATAATTTAGTTTCACAGCTTTGTGCAATTATCCTTCTCACTACTACGTTTTACTGTTTGCGCGACAGAAGTTTGCGCGACGAACACAAATTCGTCGCGCAAAACTCAATAAAGCGACAACAAGAGATACTCGTCGCGCTTAAAAGTCAGAAGTTGCGCGACCAAAGTTTTCGAAGCGCGAAACATATTAGCGCGACAGAAATACAGTTTCGTCGCGCAAAGAAAAAAAAAAACCCGGGTACTCTTTTGGCGCCAAATACTTTCACGGCGAGACCACTCGTCGCGTAAGAAAACATAGCGCGACGATGAAACACTTCGTCGCGTAAGAGCATGGTGATTTGGCTGCGAAAACTCTTGCGACAACAGTTTTCGTCGCAAAAGAGAACTTAGCGCGACAAACAATGTTATCGTCGCGTAAGAAAACGAAAGATTTTTTTAATTTGGCGCCAAAAATAATTAGGGGCGATATTTCAGTTTGCGCGACGAAACAGGGTTCGTCGCGTAAAGGAGATGTCGGTACAATCTTGCGCGACGAAACATATTTGTTACGCGACGGAATTTTGTTTTTGGGCGACGAGGACAAGAATTTGCGCGACAAAAGCTTGGGCGACGGAAATATATTCCGTCGCGCAAAAGTTTTTTTGTCGACAAGTTTTCACGCGCCGAAAAAACTCGATTTGTGCGACGGAAAAAAGGTTTTGGGCGACGGTATCTTGCGCGACGAATTTAACTTATTCGTCGCGCAAAGTTTTTACAGTATATCAGAACTCCACCTTTGCAGAGGCAGAATGGAAAAAAATTTCCTTTCTGCCTCTCTCTCTACTTCTCTCCCGCTGTCTCTACTGGAAATTCAGTACGTTCATCGGGTAAGTATTTGTTGTCGTTTCTTTTTAAGTATTAATGTAAATTCGTACTGACGCTATGAATTGTCTTCTCGTTAGGGATATTTGTAATTAGCGATTGGTGGAGAACGATTGAGAAGGTATTTTATTCGTTTTATATATTAAAAATGTTAAAGTTAGTTTGTTATGTGTACATTTTTTTTCTGAAGTTATATTTATATTATGTTGTTAAATTGTGTGTAATGTAGCACAATGTGTTGTGATGTACGAAGTTAATTGAAATTAACTTCGTACTTTTATTTGTATGTTTAGTAACATTTAGTTTCCCGCTCGAGATTAGTTGGATTTCGTGCATGGATGCGTAAAGCATGACTGCGGTCCAATTAATTCTTGAATTGTCCCACTATTTGGACAGTTTGGTAATGCATAGTGTTGTCATGTAATCCACGGCTACAGGATTAAGTTTCGATTGTGGAGATTTCGGTGTCATCTCGGTACGTTGTTCGGGTGGTACGTAGGTATTAATACCTATGCCCACCTCAAGAACTGTATCGAGATGCTGCCGAAATTCATCCATGTCGAAATCTAATCTCATGTAGCCGTAGGTTACGTGATAGAACTATGCATTCCCGAATGGGATAGGGCCCTTACCGGAGGCATAAGGTGACATTATAACTTCGTATGAAGTTGTTGTGATTGTTGTGTTGTGATTATGGTTTCAGGAATTATGAGCAGAAGGTGGATACAAAACCTGAGTAGATGCGCAGACGAATACTTGGATGGAATCGAGGATTTTATTGAGTTTGCACGTAGACACAACCCGGGTGCAACTAGAATCCGATGTCCTTGTAGGAGGTGTAATAACACGTTGTGGGAGACAATTGAAAATGTTGGATTTCATTTAGTAAGGAATGGAATGATTGAGACATATAGCATTTGGAACCTTCATGGGGAACAATTAGACCATGCTTCGTCTTCAAATGCCACAAGAATGGACAATGTTGAACCTATTGTGGATCCTAATGATCAAGTCATGGATATTATAGAGGATGTTTTTCCATTTGCATCGACCAACATCAATCACGAAAGGGAAGATGACGTGCCAACACCAATAGACAGCGCGGAGTTTGAACAATATGAAAAACTGTTAAAAAATGCAAACCAAGAGTTATACCCGGGGTGCGAGAGCTTTTCCGTTCTCACGGCCATTGTAGAGCTAATGCACGGAAAAATAAAGTATCGTATGTCGAACCTGTGTTTCGATTACTTTTTGGGGGTTTTCAAGAGAATGCTTCCGACGGACAATTGTTTGCCGAAAGACCATAAACACGCGCAGAAGGTGTTGAATGGTCTTGGATTGGGTTATGAAAAAAATTCATGCTTGCAAAAATAATTGCATGTTATTCTACAAGGAGCATGAAACGTTGGATACATGCCTTATATGCAATGAGTCGAGGTTCAAAATGACATCTCAGAATAGAACGACTAAGATCCCACAAAAAGTCATGCGTTATCTGCCCCTGAAACCTAGGTTGCAGCGATTGTATATGTCGACGCACACTGCCACAGACATGAGATGGCATAAGGAAAAACGGGTAGACGATGATGTAATGCGGCATCCTGCAGATGGGGAGGCATGGAAAGAGTTCGATCGAACGTTCCCCGAGTTTGCTGCTGATCCCCGAAATGTTAGATTGGGACTTGCCACCGACGGATTCAATCCGTATGGGGTTCTAAACCAACACCACAGCACTTGGCCGATTTTCGCATTCCCATATAATTTGCCGCCTTGGAAATGCATGAAAAAAGAATACATGATGATGACTGTTTTGATAACTGAGGATCCTGGGAGGTCAATCGATGTTTACTTAAGGCCGCTGGTTGATGAGCTGAAGGATTTATGGACAAACGGTGTTCGCACGTACGATAAATCAACTGGGAAGATGTTCACTTTGCGGGCAGCAGTTATGTGGACTGTGAATGATTTTCCAGCATATGCAATGGTTTCTGGGTGGAGCACAAAGGGTTATATGGCATGTCCTGTATGCAAGGAAGATGTAACTTCTGGTTGGCACGCAGGAAAAGTTTGTTACCTTGGTCATCGGAGATGGTTGCCATGGGACCACGAATGGCGGGAAAAAGATAAAGAGTTTGACGGGAACACAGAGCGTCGCCTCAGACCTAGAGAATGGTCCGGTGATGAGATCTTGGAACAGCTTAACCGTTTGGATTTTGCTCCGTTCGGAAAAACAGTTAGTCGGACCAGACCTTCTACACATATGAACTGGACTCACAAGCCTATGTTTTTTGAGCTCCCATATTGGTCGAAACTCAAATTGAGGCACAATCTAGATGTGATGCATGTTGAGAAAAATGTATTTGACACATTGGTGGGCACGATTCTAGATATCGAGGGCAAGACAAAGGACACAATCAAAGCCCGTCTTGATTTGGAAAGAATGGGCATACGAAGGGGTTATGGATGAACAGGGACAGTGATAAAGCTAGAAGGGATCTTGCATTCTTTTCTATGAAACCGAATGACAAAAAAGAGTTTCTAAAGTTTGTATCGTCTGTAAAGTTTCCTGATGGGTATGCTTCTAATATCGCCCGTTGCGTGAATGTTGACGGGGGTAAATTTACTGGACTTAAGAGCCATGACTGCCATGTGTTTATGCAACGCCTACTTCCTGTGGGTATTCGACATCTATTGCCGGAAGATGTTGTGAAGCCAATCATGTTGTTGTCCAGATTTTTTTCCCAACTGACGGCAAAAACATTGCGAAAGACAGACATATTGCAGTTGCGCCATGACATTGTCCAAGTCCTATGCAAGTTTGAGATGATATTTCCTCCAGCTTTCTTCACAAGTATGATGCACGTGATGGTTCACTTGCCAGAAGAGGCATTGCTTGCTGGTCCTGTCAACTATCGCTGGATGTATCCAATAGAAAGGTATATAATCCTTTTCGTTTGTGTATGCATCATTATCACAGGCTTGCTAATTTGTATCATATCTTTTTATTTTGACAGGCTTCTCGG
>NW_023010102.1:47591-51067 GCF_902201215.1 Prunus dulcis
GACAAGTTGTGTACGCAAAACAGCGGTGTCCATGTCCCAGGTGGAGGCGAAAGTACGAACATTGATTTCTATGGCAAACTCACAAATGTCGCTCAATTGCTTTACAAAGATCGATACCAAGTGATCATGTTTAAGTGTCGATGGTTTGATAGCAACCCAAATAGGCCGGAAAGTGTTAAAATCGACCATGGCTTACTATCTGTGAACATTAACAGAACTTGGTATGATGACGACCCATACATTTTGGCGAACATGGCAACACAAATTGTGTATCTAGATGACCCTAAAGCCGGGAGCAGTTGGAAAGTTGTTCAGAAGATGGATCATAGGAACGTGTATGCTATACCAGAACTAGACGGGAACACTGACAACGACGTCGACAATGTGGCTGACCAACGTTTAGAATCATCAATGGAAAATGATGCGGATACACTTCGAGATACACATGTTATACAAGAACCGTTTCAAATTCAAGGAGTGTCTTCAATCGAAATACCGATTCAGTCAATTACAATTGACCTCGGGGATCTCCCAAGATTCGATGTTGCAGTGGGCCCGAGCAGCGAAGATGATGTAGTTATAGTACGAGGAGGAGGAGGATTGGGAGACCGAAAGTGATGATAGCGACGATAACGAAAGTTATTATAGTTCAGATGATGAATAATTCAATTTTTTATAATTTTATTATGTTTGTGTACAGACTTTGTGTAATACAAATGTTCGAATATATGTAGTACAAATATCCAAATCTTATATATGTGGACAACTGAAACATTATTCAAATAAATTTAGTTATAAAACATTGGTAAATCAATATATCCAAACCCTTTTAATAATAAATTTTAATTTTTTTTTTTGACAAAACACATTTACAAAATGAAAATGATACAAAATTTGTTATAAAACATTGATAAATAATTATATCCAAACATTTTTATACAAAGTTTGAAAATTATTGACAATAAACATTTTTCAAATCTGAAAACACATGCGCGACGAAGTACGCATCGTCGTGCAATTTTTGCGCGACGACGGAACCTCGTCGTGCATAAGTTTGCGCGACCTATATCACAGTAGTCGCGGGCAGTTAAATAATTGCGCGACAAAGTGTCATGCGTCACGCGATGAACGTTTGCGCGACGTCAACATTTCTTCGTCGCGCAAATATGTATATGATTTTACAATATATATTACATATACACATATATATTTGAAATTGACGATCGAGTTAGTTCATTGTATTCATATAGGGTCATGGAGTGTAGGTGTAAAAATTCGTCAAAATCGGAATTAAAATAACCGTTAAATCATGAGTTTTCATTTATAACCGTTCAAAAGTTTTGTCCCGTTACTTGATCTCCGAATGTTTTTTTTTTTCGATTTTTGGGGTCTAAGATCTCGAAGTACAAATAAACAAGTTTGACGGTTGGATTGCTGAAACTACTTTCGTAGAATGCGTTTGCCATAGCAATCATATATTCACCAACAATGAATCGTTTACTTATACTTTCGTTAAACATAACATAACATTTTGTCGTATCACCCTAGTGTAAACATCTGAAATTGATGATCAAATTCACTAATTGTATTCATATAGGGGAAAGAAAAGTAGGAGTAAAAAATCTTACAAATCAGAGCTAAAATAACCGTTAAATCATGACTTTTCATTTACAACCGTCGAAAAGTTTCGTCCTGTTACTTGATCTCTTAATGTTTGTTTTTTTCGATTTTCGGCATATACGATCTCGAAGTATAAAAAAACAAGTTTGCCGGTTGGATCATGAAAACTAGTTTCGGGTTTAGGGTTTCTGTGGTTTAGGGTTTAGGGTTTAGGGTTTAGGGTTTAGGGTACAGGGTTTGCGCGACGAAAACACGTGTTTGGTCGCACGAAGCCTGCCCAGGATGGGATTGCGCGACGAAAAACATCGGGTTCGTCGCACCATATCACCAGAACTTTCACCTTCCACTCTTCCTCTCTGGACACTTAGTGAAAATATTTTGGGTGTTTTTGCGCGACGCTGTACATTTTCGTCGCGCAATCTCAGCCAGCCTTTCTCTTGGGACGGTTTTTCCATACATTTGGATTGCGAGTTTTTAAGGATATTGCTCGACGATAACTGTGACTTCGTCGCGCAATATCACCAGAACTTTCTCCCCCACTCTTCCTCCGTCTAGACACTTAGTGAAAATTTGTTTGGTGTTTTTGCGCGACGCTTTAACTTTTCGTCGCGCAATCGCGGCCACTTTCTCTTGGGACGGTTTTTACAAACATTATTGCGCGACGATAACTGTTATTCGTGGCGCAATATCACCAGAACTTTCACCCCCGCTCTTCCTCCCTGGACACTTGGTGAATAATTTTTTTGGGCGGTTTTGCGCGACGTTGTGTCTTTTCGTCGCGCAAGGTTTCAATATCGCCCTCGAAAAACAAAATCCCAAATTTGGGCGGACTGCCAGCATGGCGCGACGAAGTCACTGTCCATGCGTCGCACAAGGTTTCAATATCGCCCGCTAAACCCTAATTCCCAAATTTTGGCGGACTGCCAACATTGCGCGACGACGAAATTAACTTAATTTTCGTCGCGCAATACCATTTAAAATTTCTTGCGCGATGTATTGCTTATCAATGCGTCACGCAAAATTTCAATATCGCCCGCTAAACCCTAATTCCCAAATTTGGGCGGACTGGCAACATTGCGCGACGGAATAAACTTATTTGTCGTCGCGCAATACCCTTTTAAAATTTCTTGCGCGACGTATATATGCTTCGTCGCGCAAAAACGAATAAAAGTGCAGAAACCATGCGATGGCCTCCTTCTTCCCCAGATTTCTGAAATTTTTCCTGCTGCCATCTCTCTCCCCGCCGCCGCCGCTGCCTCCTACCTCGGTGGATTTGGACCGCGCCCGCCACATTGCTGGTGCCCCGGAGCTCCCCCGCCGTCACCGTTGAGCCAGCCGCCTCGATTTCTTCGGTTTTCACCGAATCTGCTCCGCCGTGATTCTCCCTCCTCCGGCAACCAATTCCGACACTTCAGGTATGGTTTCTGTCCTATTTTTTATGCTTTAGCTGATGGTTGGGTAGGATTTGTTAGATTGTTGCTCTAGGCCGCTTAATTTGAAACCCTAAGTTTCGGCCGGATTTTGAATTTAAATTCCGGCCACTTCCGGCCATTTTTCGGGCTATGTCCGAGAACAAAAGTGGCCCCAAATGATGTTTTCAACCTAGGGTAGGAACCTTGGCCCTAAGTTTTAAGAATTTTTCGGCGATTGGTATCGCTTTGGGGCGGCGCGTGGGGTACTGTAGCAGCTTGAATTAGGTCCCAGTGCAATCCTTTTGTTGTCACGAGCACATAGGTGTTTTCGGATTGGAATTTGGTTGCCGTTTGCGTCTCGAACGGATTTTGCCTATTGTGCGATTTCCGGGGTTGTTATGTTCGGACCGTTGGATCGAACTCAAACTCACGTATGGTGTAGGT